>NC_056733.1:1664939795-1665239795 GCF_019279795.1 Protopterus annectens | reverse complement strand
CCATCATTGTTCAATTTATTGTTCCATATGACTTTCTTTTATTGCCCTTTTGTTCTATTGCCATAATTGAGTTTTCTTCTAAATGACTATAAACTCTGTTGGGATCAATTCCCGTGTATAGTTTATTTGTTGTTGGAAGGCAAGTTATTGATCTATAATTTTTAGGGTAGCTTACAGGTTCACGCTTAAATAAGAGCATTGTTTTTCATGTTGTTAACCAGTGCAGTATGTGTTCTGGGTGCGCATATAAATATTTCTTACTCATGGCTAAATCATGCAAATAAGTTAATACTTTAAGCCAAAAGTTAGGTACTGCATGTGGGCCTGAGGTTTTCCAGTTAGAGGCTTTTCTCAGCTTTGTTTCAGTCTCTCTGGCTGTTATTTCATCCCATTTTGTATCCTGTACCTTTAAACTTATTTGTTATTGTATTTGTTGTCATGGGTCACATGATGCATCAACAAGTTCTAAAAGGAAATGGTGCAGAATGTCATGGAAAGCTACAATGATGTGCAGACAGTTGGGGAAAATCAGATACAGATGGAAAGCAAAGGCAGAATTACATAAATTAAGCCCTGTTCTATGCGACTGTATAATGCTGGGCTTAAAGAGATGCAATGTTACACACTAAACTGAACATTTATTTGCATGTAAATGACAGTGTCTGCAGGATGTCAGTTTCAATTGCATTAGGTTTTCTGCAAGTCAGTAGAAAGTACATAGAGAACAAGGAATGGTTAAAGCACTAAGTGACACAGTTAGCAAACATTGAATAGCTAACTCACTTAACTGGTTAATAAATGACAAAAGCATGAGTATAGACAAAACTAGAGTTGTGTAAAGGCTGAAGTACTACACTGTTGACAAACAACAAGTCAGTACCAGCTTTTCTAATAAAGCATTTGTTACTATATTAAGACCCTGTGTGCGTTATTTAACACCCACACCCCTGTGTTTCTGATCTTTTATTAACATTATTTGCAACTGCCTAAACCTCCTTATTTAATGACACAGCTTAAATTCCTTTCTTTTAGTTTAATTAAGGTAGGGAAGCATTCTCCCTGGTGTAGAGGCTTGACTAGAAATCAAAAGCATGTATGCAGTGACTCAGAAAGTAAATCAAACTCATGTAAAAAATATATGAAACAGTAGGAAGGGAATGTAACATTCTTGGATTATCTTCAGGCAACAAATATATTAATGCTGCTAGAAGGAAGGAACTTGCCGTCCAAGCAAAAACCCAGCAGCTGGCAACTGTCAGAAGTACAAATTATTTTTCTGTTCTCATGAACAGCAATACTGACAGTGGTGTCGAAAATGAATTTGCCAAGCAACTTTTATGTTAATCTCTAAAGTAACCAAGATGAAGCAAGATTCCTGCTTTAGTGAAGCCTAAACAAAACGCTGCACATAACATTTAAACACGTCCCATTATACCATTTTTATGAGTTTTCTGAGGACTTTGACCCTTGCGTAAATGTCAGATTAAACGCAAGACTGAAACTAAACATCTCATGCATCTATAGGCAGAACGTACTCCGTAGCTGGTTCAAGGATACACTTCACTTCCAGATTTGATCTTCATTAAGCAGGTGAATTCAAAAAGCTTGATTTGTTAGAAATTGTACAATTTTTAAAGCAGCTTTCCTTTCCATGCAAAAACAAGGCAGAGGCTTTAAAAATGTATTTACCTTGCATAAATGATGCCATCAGCTGAGAATAGGATGGAGTTTTAAACCGTCTAATGGGAGCAGCATGCTAAACTACCCACATCCTGCAGCGCTGCTCTTTCCAGACTGTGATAAGTCACTTGGCCTCTGGCATACCTTGCTAATGTATATGAGTGGTTTTAAATTGGCCAGAATGACATTTTATAGCCCTGATCGTAGTTTTATACTAGTCTTGCTATAAAAATTGTAGTTACAGTGTACCTGCTTTTTAGCTATATGAATGTGCACTGAATTTTAGCATTTAGTGATTTTTGTCAATAACATTATGAAAAGGATAGGTACATTATTTTTGAAAAAAATATATAATAGAAATAAAAGGTTCTGTGTGGTAAAATGAACAGAGTAGCATTAAAGTGCATGTAATTAAATATGCATGTATCAAAGTAAGTACTACTGTCTGATACATTAATAATGGATCAACATATGTAGTTAGTGAAATTTAATTATTTGTTAAGAATAACACACTTTAATTAAGGACGGCATAAAAGTGAATTACGTAAGGCGCATCTGATTTGTGTCACTTTTGAGTCTGTATCCTTCCAGTGTACTGCAGTGGATGAAATATGATACCCAGTGAGCTATGTGTTACATTAAAGTATTGTTTTATATTTTTATGACATACTTTTATTTTATTGCTGATTATTGTCACCAAAGCTAAAAATAGAAAAAAATACAAAAAAAAAACCTTGCATGCTTTTCTCAGAATATGCACTTGACAGATGCCTTGTATTATTAAATGTGACAATTTCAATATATTTTATCTTTCAAAGGTGAACACCCATTAACATGTCCATGTTAGTGGTGCCTTTGAGTAAAGTTTGATTTGGACAGCTGGCAGAATGAAGTGGTTAAAATGAATGAGAAGCACGGATTGTGGATGGGGCTGCTGGATGTAGCATATTTTGATGGCAGAAACATTACTGTAGAAAGGGACTTGATATAAATACGGAGAGTGAATAAGAAATCAGTCACCATTCTAGAGGTTTACAGGCTGGAAGGATAAAGCTATTAAGGGAAGACTCAACAGCTTTATGTCCAGAGGTACTAACACTGGGATAATATGCTGACGGTCTTGGGTTCAAGTCACAAATGAGAGATAATGATATTATTTATATGATTCTCCATCAGTTAGTTGTATAGAAAACAGGCCAAACTGATGTATAAAAGAATGGCTCCCTATTGAAATGTTAGCATTTGAAACGCAGGGTGCTGACACATGGGGAAGAAAGAATGAAATGGGGAGAGGAGCGAGTCTGACATTACTCTTCTCCTTTAAACACCTTTTTTTGTGGAAGGCCCCCCCCCCCCAAGCACACCCCCTGAATTTATATATAGTAACTCCAAGATCTCCATACCTAGGAGAAAAGGGAATGTTCTGGAAAATAGCCATCTCAGCTTAATAAATATGTTAGTTTTTTTTTTAGCCATTCAGTCTCTGTGTTTTGAGACTCACACTAGTCAGTCTCGGCATGTCAAATGGTGACTTGCAAGAATGCTTGGTCTGTTTGAAGGGTGGGAGGGGACCAGTTTAAAGATGTTTTTGGTGAGAGTCAGGGTCTGATAACTGGATAAAATACCAACTGAAAAAGCACAATACTATTTCTTCATGCCTCTTCTACACTGCAGCTCATTTGAACGGACTCCCTAATCTGGTTCAAGTTGGAAGTGGAAGCAGACTTATATGTGGTGTGCCTAACAAACCATAAATACTTCCATCCCATGAGCAGCTCTGTGCCATAATGGGAGGATAAAGCCATAACTGTGTCCTAGGTGACCTGGGTTCAGTTACTGGCTTGGGTGTCTGAAGCACTGGCATGGAGGGATGGATGTGAGCATCCCAGGAGAGGGCATTCACCTAGGCGTTCTGTGCAGGAAGGTATAATCCTTATAGGTTAATCTGTCAGATGGTAACGCATGAACACAGAGGAGAGGGGATATCAAGTGGTAGATCATTAATGGAAAAATCTCTCAGTCAAAGCAGTTAATGGCATGCCCCTTTACTATGAACCTGTTTCCACCACAGCACTAACCTTAGAATGAAGATAATTCAGGGGCAACAGGAGAGACTGGTAGACCCAGTATTGGGGGCACTAGAGCTTCCTGAAAGAATGAATCGGGAATGAACATGAATCAAAAGGGCAAAAACAAAATAAAAGCCTTTCATCCCACTGTTTAAGGAGCTAGAATACTTCATTGCAAACTTATTATAGCATGCACACCTGTAGGTCTGATTATCATTTGGACCAAAACAATCAGTTATAAGTTGAAGAGTTTTCTCTTTGATTGTAGTCCTAGTGCTACAAATCCCTGGGCTTTTAGAGTCTCTGAGAGGCAGAATCAGTATTTTTTTTAAATACATTATTCTGATCTGTACTTTTTATAAGCTCATAAAAGTCTTACATGGTCCATTTACTTTTTCTTTTTTTTTTCTCTAACAGAAAATTAAGATCCCAAGGTGGAGCCACAGATTTACTTGGCAGCTTCTTATACCAAACCCCTTTCAAGAACATTTTGGCATGATATTCCTTTGAAAGAGTAGGATCTACAGGCAGACATGCAGAAATGGATGATAAATGGACCTTCACAGAGGAATAAGAAAGGCAATAGGATAGTAACTCACATAAATATTTGTAAAATCAGAGAATGTCCAGCCTTGACTGGGTGCTGTTTATATTGTTGGGACCAACTAGAAAACCTTTTCCATTTGTTAGTATATGATTTTCTAGAAGCAGACTTTCTTACCTCCATTAGTACCTGCTGTGCGTCCTCAAAAAACAGGTGCCTAAAAAGAATTAAGACCTTATCGGGCAGGCAGTCAATTGATAATGATTGATGTATATCAAACACATCTGTCCTTGTTTGAGTAGATCCAGTCTGTGAGAAAGCTTGTGGTAATTGCCGCTGGCCATTTCTGAAGTAAGTAAGAACCTCAGTAGCCTAGGCCAGAACAGAGTCACCACAATGATCTTGAAGGTTCCTTCTGAATCTTCTGAAGTACCCTGGATATTTGTGTAGAAAAGCATACAGGAACATTCTTTCCCAAAGAAAATAAATGTCACCTGTCTTCTAGGCCTTCTTGGCATAGAGTTCTGGAACAGAATCTTCCTAGTTGAAACATTGGCACAATCTAGCAATAGTCTCAGAGAAAAAGAAACACCTACTGGGAGAATTGGAAATGTGAGGGGGAAAAAAATAAATCTGTTTCTGCATCTTGCTTCTTGAACCCATCCATCCACAACCCCTTTTCCCATTTTTCCACATGGGGTCGGGTTGTCACTTCAACAGTGACAATCATCTGGAGCCAAGGTCCACACACGTGCCCAGTCCACCTACTGCATATATTCAGATTGTGGGAGGAAACCCATGAAAACTTTGCACAGAAGGCACCCCAACCAAAAATCAAACCATGGAACCTGTTGCTGTAAGGCAACAACACTATCCACTGTGCTACTGTGCTGCACTGTCTTCAGGAAAAGATAAATCTCTCTTATTTTTTACCAGAAATGACTTTACAAGAAGGCTCAATAGCCTGAATTAAACCCAGAGTCAGTCCCAGTAAAGTATTTTACAAAGAAATTTGAGTAGTAGTAGATACTTGGTTTTCTGTTTCTTCCTGACAGGAAAAGTGGGGCCAACTGTGTTATTAATGGCAGTAGTTGCTTCCCCAGGGATGGCACAGTATTCTTATACAATAGAGGAAACCTTCCCTGTTCCCTCTCCCAGGACAGACAAGAATGGCTCTCACTTGTGCACTGAGAGGAATCCAACAGCCAGCGAGAATGTGGCTAACGCCTGGCTCATTGTGGCTGTAAGTGCTACACCAGAGTAACCTGGGATAAAAGATAAGTGGTCTGAGGTATACCAAATGGCCACAGAACAGCCAGCCACCTGCAGCTGAGGAAAATTGATAGCCTGATCTGGTTGCAAAGGCTGTTTGCTTAACTTTTTATTTTTGTAGCTGGAAGAAGGACTGACCATGGGACCATTTGTCTTTTCTGTGGTCAAACCAAAAATGATGCCACTTTCCCAGGGAAGATGGTCTGCAAATGGTGGTAAAAGTACTAGTCTGTAAAAGTTACTTTTTTGTTGTTGAAAGAAAAAAAAACAGTAAACAGCACTTTCAAACAATGTGCCATCCCCACCAAGGAAAAAATAAGCATAATTTCTCCACAGAAAATGTTTTCAGTTAGTTAACTTTACTTTTAAACTGACAGAAAAAAAATGAATGTTCTGTTTAAAAGTACATGACAGTTTTGAGACAGTCCATTAAAACATAAAACTCCTAGCTTTAAAGTAACTTTCCTGAAGAGGAAAGTAATAAAACATCAATCAATTTAAGAAAATGGAAGTTTTTTTTCCCTAAAGGGAACTTATCTACCCTGCTAAGGAAAGTACAAAGCAGACTATTGATACTTAAAAGACTCAGAGGACCATAGTCTTCAGTGGTAGTAAAGCTCTGCCCAGACTTGTCTTTTAGTCAGCTCTGCTCGAGCTTCTTCACAGTTTGGGTGCGTGGAACGTGCCCTGAAGCTGTAGAAGCTGGCTGGTCATTTTATCCTTGGCAGGATGTAGCCCATATAGCTAAGGGGACTGCAGCAGTGATCAACAAGATGAACGTCATCAGAAAAGCAGACAGTTTGGGGGAAAAAGTACATAGTTTCATTTCCAGGAATGCTAATTGTTGTACCATGGAGGAAATTAGTTTCAGAGTGGAAAGAATATGATAACTGAATTGATACGAAACATTAGGTTGCAGTATTAAGATGTTTTTGCCAGAAATGAACATCTGTTGGCACAGAATATAATCTCACTTAGAAGTACTGACGGTAAATACATTATCTTTGTATCCTTTCCCTTGGTTGTTTGATTTTTATATAGTAACCTAAACAGAGAAGTAAGGAAACGATGGCTAGTTGTTTCCCCAGGTTGTCAGAAGATCATCGTTAGTCTGTTAATTATGTTTCTAGGTGGGCAGTACACACTGTTGTTTAGTGTTGACTTGAGATGAATACATACAGGAAACATCTGCCTAGTACCTTTGAACAAAAACAAAAACACAATGCATTGTTTCTTCAGCCATTACACTGACTGTTAAGAAAGGGTTTAATGCAGGACAGAATGGCTGACATTTGATGGTATGTGCTAAATTTCTTAATTAGTTGCAGACTGAAGTCATTTTAATAGCCATAGACACCAGAAAAAAGTAACACCGTGCACTATAGTCAGCTCAGTTTGTTATCCATAAGCTTGACACATCCTAGAGTTGGGAATATTTTATTTTTCATGGCATCTTAATTCACACTCTTGAGAAAAGATACACATTTATCATAAATGAGTACTGGTGGTAGTCTCAGTTATTCACCCCCACCCTCACAAAAGTTGGACAAGTAATGCAGCTAATAAAGATGAATGAGTGAATAAATAATATTTGTAAAATAGCACAAGTGTGGTGGATATTTAAAGACAATCCGATACTTGCAAGGTCAATATGCAGAAAAAATGTTAGGGATTAACCCCTGATTCAGACATATCTGTCAACATGACTGCAGAAAATTATTGCTTATCTGACATACAGTGCAAATGTAGAGGAACTAGGCACCAAGTCATTGTTACTACAGACTAGTGACCCATTTGCCGAGTGTCAATGCTGTCTACTGAAACTGAGTTATATTACAGTTGCAGAACTATAGAAGCATGTGGAAGTTTGCAGTGTCTCTCTCAAAGCATATTTACCATTTTTGTCAGTGTTACAGAGAGTGTTCTGCACCTTTGCAAGCCTTATAGCACATGTGAGCAGACACTGCTTCATGTACCCACATTAGTAGGAAATAGTTGCATACATACTTCATCAGATTGCCATCATACGCCAGTTATAATGCTGCAGCTGTTGTAGCATAGCAGCTTTGTAACTGCACAGGCAGGATACCTCTCAACATCATAGCACAAGAAATGTAAACTAAGCCAAACCTGTTTAGAAGAAAAGGGCCAAAATGGGGACAGATTTTAATTATTTCTCTTTTAAACTTAGAATGTTGCTAGAGTAATGTTTTGCATTGGCCAGAATTTTCTGAAGTTAAATAAATTTGAAACTCAAATGTTTGTCATTATTTAGTGACTTCAGACCTGAATGATTTGCCAGGAAAACATAAACTTTGGAGGAAAAAGCCACAAATATGAGACAAAATCTAGGCAGCAGAGAATTCTGATGCAAGTGCAGGCTGTTCTGTCACTATTATAGCCCAATAAGGGTCAGTAACAAGGCATGACATCATGAGTGTTTGAGGGTTGAGGGCAGTGTCACATAACATGAAGTCAAAATGAGGACTGGTATGCAGGGATGGGGAAGGTGCTTTCTTTTCAGAAGCATTCTAAACTGTGGTTTCCATGCCTGTGCAGTGACCCAAAACAATTGGTCCATGCTGCATAAGAGTTGTGTCTTCTCCATGTGTTTACCGTAGGGCACACAGTTAACAACCACTCATGAGAATATTGTGTGCTATTCAGCTATAACGTCACACTACCACGCACCTTCAGCACGATATAGAACCTCCATGGCGCATGAACATCGTAGTACGGCTAGGAGAACAGTGCTGTGCAGCCTTACCTTGCTGTTACACTGCCTGTTCAGTGCGTCCTGAATGCGCAGTACTACTCCATTGTGAAATTCTTATTGTACATTGTCCCCTGTGCATGCATCTGTTAGTTGTAATTAGGACATACAATGTTGTTATGCACTGCATCTGTAAGCGTTGTTATGCACTGCATCTGTATGACAGTCTCTAAGCCAATCAATTGGCTAATGCGCAATGTCTTAACCAGGCTGCACAGTGCTGCTGTGTTTTGTGCCAATGTAGTGGAATATGACCCCTTCTGAGTGCTTAATTTGAATGTCATACGTAAAACATTAAGCACACAGTGTTACCACGCAGTGTCCCTTCTTGCCACCCCACTCTCTCTCCTTGAATTTATTCTTTGTCATTTATCTGTTTGGTGCTTTGAGCCCCACTAGGCATCATTTACCTAAATCCCAGTGTACTATTTTGATGTCCTATGGAGTAATTGTTTCTCATTCTGTGCACTTTTCACTCTGATGGCTGTGCAATGAACACCAGCTAATAAGAGCTTAATTTAGCAGCTCAGCTGCACCCTGACAGAATCATCAGAATTGGAAAGGATGGTGCACTTATGGATTTACAGAAAAGCATACAGCTTGTTAAATGCCCTCAGATATTTTCAGAAAATCTAAATATTTGGTTATAGATCATATAATCAGAATAGGTGTGGGCTTATGGCACAAATTAATGGTTATGAATGAGTTTGACATATAAAAGGAGATCTGTGAAGGAATGAACAGGTATAGTAGGCAATGCAGAAATGTTGTAGGGGTCTGGGCAATTTCCTGTACAGCCTGCTTATGGAGCATAACTTCATTGAGTTTGTGCTGTCAACAGAGTGAATTTATTGACATGAAAATAAGTCCAGACATCACATCTTGAGTTGTAAGCTTATTCTTCAATGTGATTGATGAAAATAAGCATTTTTGTAGGAATGACAATTGCCCCCCCCGCACACACACACACACACACACACACACACACACACACACACACACACACACACACACACAAGTGACTTACATTTACTATCCCTGGCATTGCACAGTCACGGAGTAATGGGGGGTGGGGGGCAGTTCTCTATATAAAGATCAGACCTTTTATCCAAGTCCTTGAATGTGATTAAATTAGGCTTGATAGTTTATCAATGGGACATGAATTAGATAAACTTTTTTTTTAATATATAAATCTCAGCAAGTTGTCCCTTGGAAAAAATGACTATATCCAGTTAGACGTCCCGATCTTATCTTGAGAAATGAAAGAGTTGAAGAAGGATGAGGGGGAAAAATGTTGAGTGTAATGAAATAAGGGTGAGACAGGGAAGGATTTGAGGATTAAAGAGCAAACTCCAGTAGAGTTTACAATCTGTTTACTAAGAGGTACATCAGTAGACAGCAGTGGTATTATGTGAAGCTAGGAAACAATGTTAGCCTATTCTGTCAGAGTCAGGAAAAGAGACAAAATGCTTTGCTGCCTTCAGATAAATGAAATGTATGCATTTCCTTCTTCTAAAAGAACTAAAATGGCTTCTGGTCCAGACATGCAAATTGGTAAAGCAAATTTGATTGGAGTCCAGTCGTATCCCTCACTGTAAATAAGAAGTGAAGAACTTATCAATGGTGTCTTTAGTTTTCTATTTTTTTAAAGTTGTTTGTTTTTGAAATGTAATAGTCTTGTTTTAATATATTTCGCAATACTGGCTTGGATGTGAAGTAAAGGTGTGTTAAAGATGCCCACTGTGCCATAGAAAATGCACATGGGATGACGCCCACTCAGTAGAAGAGGTGTTGAGAGCATATGCGGGGCATAGTACAGTGTCATTGTGAAAATTTGTGACTCTTTCTTTATACATGTGTTTTTTTATGTTTAAGCAGGCAGGATTAAAAAAACAGCAGTTGATGTTCTTGTTCAAGAAAGCATAGCAGAATGGAGTTTTAAAAAAGGAGGATAATGCAGTAGAGGTATTTCAAGACTGACAGAAGATGAATCCATGAAATTTGTCTGTCTTGACTAACATAATGCTAATAGCATCAATCCTTGATCCACACATCAAATGTCTAGGTTTGGATTCTATACCTGCAAAAAACAAAAGCTATCTCAGTGCATTATCCCTCATGAAATATGGTTGCTCAAAAAGAGCCCCAACAGAAAAAAAAAACAATTTGTAGGAGCAGAGATCACCTATTGATTGGGACGCACCTATTGCACCCTTAAATATTTATCATTATGCAGTGTTCTACTTTGAAGAGAAGGTACTTAAATTCCTTAGTATAGTGACCTCCCTCTTTTAATGCTTTATCCATAACATAAAGGGAAGACTCATTGATGACAAGAGCAAAGCGGATTACTTTACTTTGATCAGAAACCTTGTGAAGAGGAGGACAGAATGGTATCAGAGGTTCAGGGAATTGAATGCCATGTAATGATTACAAATTTGCCAAGTTCTCCCACAAACAGGAAGACAAAGTGAGAAAAAGGTGGTTTACATCATTGTGGAATAGATGGGATGAACAAAAATCCAATATGCATGTTTTATAGTGATTGTTAGCTAATTGCAACTAGGATATAACAGAAGAGATCATAGAAGATTGCTAGGATATCGACCCGGAGGTCATTTTAATCCTAGCCATTTCCACCCAGTGTAATACTGTAGAGGTACAAGTGTATATCCAAAATTGCATTTAGTGATGACTGCTCATTTCCAGGATGGTTGTGGGCACTATCCCCAGTAAGAATTTACGGTGCCCCATCCACTCATCCAGGCTCCTCTTGAACAGTGTCATACAGGTGCTCTGTTTCACATGAATTGGTAGCCTGTTCCAAAGAAGTGGCAGTCGCTGGGAAATAAAGCTGTCCCTTCAGCATGTCCTATTTAAGTACCTGGAATGGGTAGCCCTAGACCCATTTGATTTATGGATATGCTTTAAGGTCATTAGGTTTGGGTCTTGGGTTGCTCTGTAGGCCAGGCATAAGTCTCCCCTAAGAAGTCTATACGATACGGAGTATAGTGACAGGGATATTAGTCAGTCCATGTAAGGCACATGCTGGACAGCCTTGATCTTCTTTGTTAGAAATCTCTGAGATCTCTCTAATTGCTGTAGGTGCTTAGTATGGTACATACTGAATGGGGCATTATGCTCCATTATGGGCTGGATAAGTGCCGAGTATAGTGGGGTTATAACATCTCTTGCTCTCGAGGCGATGCCTTTACTAATCAAGTGAGCTACGTGGAAAGCTTTCCTTACAATGGTAGACATGTGGTGGTCGAAGTTAAGGTCATGGTCAATCTGTAATCCCTGGTCCCTTACCACTTCATGGGTACTTAGGGGATTGTTATTGATTTGGTAGTGTGAAGGGACATTGTGGAAAAGGGAATGAGGTTTTCTGTGAGGAACTGATTCTAAATTTCAGAGACAGCAGCTTGACTAAAAAAAAAAAAAAAACGGAAGTTCTTAAAATGTCATGTGAGAAGTATACTTTACTGTGACCCCGAGCTCCTTACAGCTCCATTTATGACTGTAATTCAATAAACGCATCTATATCTTTAAAAGAGTTTTCAGTTAATTTTAATTCAAAGCTTCAGTGAAGACTTAAATGAGTACATTTTTATCTTTAAATGGCTAGCAATTAATTTTAAGTCACTGTGAATATCATTATAGGGTCACTATGGAATAAATGATTAGAGCAGATTGGTCTTTTGCATCAAGTCTAGCTAGATTAGCTTTCAGTCTTGTTGAAGTCATTATGTGTGACAGATGAACTTTCGGCTTCATAATATGCCAGGAAATGCTGTGTTGTTAGACCACATGAAGACTATTGGACTGTCTGTTGTTTAAATAAAATCGTGTATCACAAATACTGGAGAAGGGAAGGTTTGCTATGATAAGTGGCAGCCCTGGCAACCCATGGGTATAAATGACATTTCAGTACACTGCTATGCATTTCATCTGGAAACTGATGTGAGATGCTGTCTTCAGGTGTTGTATACTAGAGCAGTTTAGCATAGCACCAGAGTGGGAAAACTGAGGAGGATGGAAAGTACTTTGGAGAGTAAATAGAAGCTTGGTTGTGCAGGGGTGAAGAATCACTAATGGCAAAAGATATGATCCTTAACTGCAATGACTAAAATTGCTAAGTTATGTTGGACTGGGAGTTAACTCATGATTGTTTTTTTATGAGATGCCTGGAGGGGAACCTTTGGCAGTTGAAACTCTACTTACCATCATGGTAAGGAGGCGGTAAGGGGCAACCCTTGACAGTGATCATGGTCTTTATATTACCTTGGGAAATGAGGCACTCCAGATACAAGATTTTGGGTATAGTATTCACAGGTGATGAAGTGTGTTGAGTCACTGTGGCATTACAATCTGGCTATGCAGCAAAATCAAGAGGACTAACCAGAATGCAAAGTGTATTGCTGTGACATCAGGGATACTTAGTGTATTCATTGCCGTCATGTCCATGGCACATGTAGGTCATTTAGTTCAAGCTATATTATGAAATGTTTCAAACATTCATGAATCTCAGTTCAGGTTTTGAAGTGTCACCAAAGTATACTAAGAACTAAGGGTGTGCTGTTTTTATTTATCTAAAAGGATATTTCTTTAGATATGGTTATGAATAGGTTTTACACTTGAAATGATGCATGTATTGATGTACCCAGTCCACACCCACAGAGTGGCAAATAAAAGCTGCATTCAGCAAGTTGCTCAAGGTACTTCAGGCAAACACTGAAGTATCTTTTAAAAGGCTAACAGGTCATTTTGATCAAAATTACTGCTTACGTTTCTGAGCTGCATGATGTGATTCGTCAGGGATGGGATTGTGTAGTGAAACACTTGTGCAGACTTTTTTTGAAACAATGCTCAATTAAAACATACTGATCTTCCTTTTTGTGCCATGTGTCACTGCATTGCTTCGTCATTAAATGTTTAATTTACTAAAATGTATTCACTAGCTTTCCAGGCCTTATTATATAAGTAGACTTCAAAAAAAAAGACATTTTACCTTGTACAGTTCAACAAGGAAGAAAGTGTAGTTAACTGTAATGTTTTTGACTATTACGTTCTCTCTGCCTCTAATTTTTTATTCTTTTCATCTTTTTCAGTCATGATACCAACACAGTGTCAGGCACACTATTATCTCCTACTGTTCTGCAGAGGATTTAGTCTAGGCTTGACTTATTGTAGTCACTGAGTTTTAAGTCTTTAACAGTAATACCAAGTTGAAATGCGGACTACTGTACCAGCCCTTGCACATCTCTCAAATGTCCAGAATTTTGCAGGTCATCCAAATTTTTGGATCATATTTTGGTTTGTTCCTCATAAAATGATGTTTTTCTAACAAATCGTTGAAGATGAAAGTCACTAAATAATGACAGACATTTGAGTTTTAGACTTCATACTCTTCAGAAAATCCATGGCACTACAAAACCTTCTAAGCTTATAAAAACAATATTTAAAATCTGGCCCCAGAATAAAAGCCTCTGTCCTCTATTACTTTTGTCTTTGTCCAGATTTCATGTGGTTAGAAATTGAAAGATACTACCCATAGGCACAAGGAGCTTTAAATTTGACACTAACTCAGCTAAGGCCCTTTTTTGCAGTGCACCTGAACAGTATGTGCATGCATGCATGCTTATTCAGTATATTCTAAATCTAAGGTGCTACAAGGGACTAGATTAATAATTTCTAGGAAGCAAGGAAACAACTTGTCTCTGGCCTGCACCAGAAAGATCATTCTAGTGTGCTACACCCCACTCCCTTCCCTCAGTGTGAAAGAGCTGTGAAAGAGCCATTATATACAAATTTCTTTGTTAGAGTTCTTATGCCAAGCATGATATTTGAACTGTGGCAGTCAGTCATACATTGCCAGGAGTAAGATCTCCCATGACACTTGGTCAGCATCCTGTCTCCACACCTCACGAGATTTTTATTTTTAATTAATTTAGAGAGAAACATATCCAGGTTTGTGGTAAAATTAAACATATTGCATAAGGGCCTTGTGTTTATTGGAGGTCTGAAAACTGATTGCTGGTTAAGATATTTGTCTTCTCCTATGTTATCCTGGCTACTTATCTATCAGTAAGGCTAACTGGAGGATGGGTATTAGAAATATTTACAGAAACATTTGAGGGTGGCATCCTAGAATCTGTGGGAGGTTCTTCTGGAGCTGTGGACTGTTGCTGCTTTTTATGGGGGCATGCAACATTGAAAGTCTAACTGTTGTAAGGACATGTAGGGCACACTGTAGGTCATTATTCTTTGTATTAAGACAGTAAAAGAATAAAATAAAAATGTATAAGTGGACTTGCTTGTCACAATTAGCAGTCATCAGACCCAGTTCTGGCATTTTAATGGTAGAGTAACAGTGGTTTTACAGTACTGCTGGAAGTGACATGATAATGTTTTTCACTACACAAGAATGCCATGCACAGAAACGTGTAGAAAAGTAGGGATATAATTAAGGTGATCATTCTTTGTGATACATTACATAGTTTTTCTTAAACTGTATTTGGCTCAGGCTTTTCAGCTGACATTTACAGCAAACAGTATGTTTTACATAGATTCTCTGTGGCTGTACATTGATGTTAGGAGATGGCAGATTTTTAATCTAGAGGCAGCATTCTGCTACTATAGTTTTAAAGAGCAGTGCTGAGTAGGAGTTGTTCAGAGAGCTTAGAGTAGTGCATATGCAGAGGTCTTATAACAGAGAAGGCACATGTTGGTGCCTAAAATGAGGGAATGGTCTGAACTTTTACAAAAGGTTTAGGCCTATAAGGCAATAGTCAATGCATTAAGGAAGCCATTGCACAGTTTGATAGTAATGAAGGACAACATTCTTTCAGCAGACGATGTTGCTTTAATTAAAGGTGAGTTTAGGTCGTTTAATCAAAGTGGAGTACATCTCTGTACCATTTGACTTCTACAGTCATAACTTTTTTTTTTTTTTTATAACAGACTTACACCTTTATATGCCATATATGAGTAGGCATTCCTGTATACATCAGTAGGGCGCCTGATGTTTTTTTTTGGAGAGTACACAGTGTTGCTGTCCTGGACGACACAGTACTGCAAACTTATCAATAGTTCATACAGCTGGAAACACAGTAGTCATACTGGGGCAAAGGTAATCTTTCTGCACAGTCTAGACCTTTTCTGTATAAGACGTTTGTGCATCATCAGTTTTTGGAGCTCTTGTACAGGAAATAGATGCATTTGTCCAAGTTGTGCTGTAATGCTGATAGGGACACTAAATATAGTCAGCTGTAATACCACAATGGCAGAGGTTTTTTATTAGAGGAGTCAGACACTTACATGACCTGACCTCTAAAATTGTGAATATATTTAAATTTTCTATTTGCTCATAACACTTCTTAGATTGTGTTTATCACAGTTTTTATGAGAGTGTTTGGTGAGCCCAAACTCTCCCACTGCTGTTAGAATGGCAACCTTTTGTATACATTTGCACCCGTCTTAGCCCCAATACAAGTCATCCAGCTTCGTAACTGACATCACTCCTCTTCCCCTACCCCTACCCCAAATAATTTGACTGTTTGACAACACAATTCTGTTGTCTCCTATGTGAATCATGTACTGTTTTAGGTTATAAAGCTTTGAACCAAAAGTGACATTTTAAATATGTTCTGGCAGTGAACAGAGAGCAGATTTCTTCTTATAGCACCTTAATGCCAAAATGCCTCTTGCTGTGTTATTAGGAAAAGAACTGATATCCCTGTCATATTTGTAGATGCAGACAGTTGTAGCCTTTTGATTTAAAGAAGAGGCATGGGTATATTGAATGAAAGCAGCATAAACATCTAGAAGGAGTCCGATCTGTTTTATGCCATTTCAAAAGTGTATGTAAGGGTCTCCAGAAATAGCATAGCTCTAATGAGGCCTATGGTTTGCTAGCAAGCAAAAAAAAAAAAAAAAGGCCCTTTTCATCTGTTGATGTCTATCTCGCCAGCCTGGAAAAGGATGAATATAGTGAGGATGATGGCTGATGATCCTTCATAATTAGACTAGAGAAGGAAAGGCTTTATTCAGTCTTGCTTTGGGTGAATTAAAAAAAATAAAATGACGAGTGGAGAAAAAAATCTCCAAACAGTACAACCGCTCATTAAAACTCTTAACGCTCCAGCTGTCAAGACAAAATACACCGTTCTGAAATATGATCTTTAATAAACTGTAGCAATTGCTAATTTAAATACTACAGTGTCCGTATTTCATCCTTCACTGCACTGAATCTTCTGCTTTGAATTAAGTATGATTTGTTAGCCCAGGGTGGGAGAAGCAACTGTTGCTCTAAAAAATCCTAATGCTGTATAATATCATACTCTTTATTAGATACCCATGCTGCGGATTCTTATTTCTTTCAGCTAAGTATGCATATGCATAGGACAGTAGTTCTTTCACTGGGTAGTGTGATCACTTCTCGCATGCAGCAATACTGTTTTTCTATTTCCTTTTTGTTTTAGATTTATTAATTGGGCAAGGTATATTCTTTGTAACTGCGTGACTTCTAGCATAGCTACAAGAATTTACTTGTTGGTGATTTACTGACGGCAGAATCTGTTTGCACTTTAGAGGTATTATTTTAGAGTTTATTTTAGGCATTTTAGCACAGTTTTTTTCCACTTACTTGGGATGTTATAAATATACTATTGCAGTCCAGTAGCAGCTATGTTCCCAGTTTGAACTAGTTGAGAAAGTATTAGATTAGATAATTTATCCCCAAATATAGTAGCTAATAGCTGACATATGCTGTTTGCAAAGTGTGCATATTGTCTGTGTCAGCTCAAGGCCTTCTTCTACTAGAAGAAGCATATATGAAAATGACAAGGTTTGCTAGGGACCACGGATTTCAGAGAACATCTTGCACAGTTATATTGTCTTCTCTTCTGCTGAAAGAAATTGTACTTTTAATAATTATTGCATACAGTTTTCTTTCCTTCATACTTCCCAGTATGAGGTTTACTATTCAGAACGTAATAGCCAGCAGTAATTCTGACAAACTGTGTAAGAAACCTGTGTAATCACACCATGATGACCATAAGCAACAATATAGCCATGCAAAGTCTTATTTACTAGATTCCTTTAATAGCTTTATTGAAAATTTCACAAAACTATAGTCCATTCATAAGACAAAATAAGCTGTATGGTTAGTAAAACTTGAACGTAAGGGGCAGAGGACATTCAAAGCTCTGGCAAATGTTACTAGCATTTTACAGGAAAAGACTCAATAAAGAACTTTAAAAAGTTGGAAAACAAACAAGACTTAAGCTCCAAAAAGGTGTATACACTGCGGTTAGTGAGTATGTGACAGGCAAAAAGAAGAGCAGAGAACTGGAGACAGTGTGTGCCTTTGTCTTGAGCTGTATTAAACATAAAGAAAAAATCTGATACTGAAAACCCCGTGTATGGCTTATATCACTGGTGTCATGCTTGATACATAAATTGTTTCAGATTGCTATCAGACTAATTGATTGTTATATTTATTTATTTAAGTGGGAAAGTCCAACTTGGAACAAGCCAGTTTTCAGCAGAGGCCCAGGGAGAAACTCTCCAGATGCATATCTTTGTAAATGTGGGAGGACATGCAGACTCAACACAAAAGGCACTCCAGCTGAGAATGTAACCTCTTGCTGTGAGGCAACAACAACACTACCACTGCACCGCCCTAAATTAATTATTAAGTAATTAATAAAATTAATATTAATTTTATGTTTCACTATTTATGATTCAATCTATTTGAAGATATGGAGAAAATTTTAATAAAAATTTGTAGTAAAAACCCCAACACTATTTTTGGCCTGGTCTCCTTTACTGATAATAAAGACCCACCCTCCCAGTCACCCAGTGGATCCATTGATTCTACAGACAAGATTCCAATGGCTTATTCATTCTCTGGGAGAATAGCCAAGGAAAGAATAAGTGGGAGATATCATATGTGCTTCCGGGGAATTAAGAGTTTTATTCTTAAGTATTACCGTCCCTTTACATGTGCTCTGAGCTTTCAGTGTGGTGGGAGGATTTGGTATGCAGTGGGCTTGTGTGATCATTATGTTGGCATAATGTTTAATTTTCCCTGTCACCCTTGTAAACACAAACAATGCAATCAAGAGAGGTGAACAGGCTTAAACATTCCATTTCCCTTCTCCCTCATGTCAGCTACAGCAGGTGCCCAAGGTGGCAGTTGAACTCTAGTTATTTGAGTAATAGTCTGGACTGTATCCATAAACCAGCTACACCAGTGGAGCTGACTCTTACTTTTTAAGGAGTCCACATTTACATGGTCATGTTTGAGGAAGAAAAGACTATACATTTGCTAGCGTTGAGTTCTATTGGTACAGACATGTAAACAACAGTTAGTTAACCAAGTTCTCATGTTATGGAATATTTACTGGAGAAGCCAAGCTGCAAGGTACAGAGCAAAAGAGAATTGCATTTTCTGCATATTGAATTCTAGATGCAAAGATCAGTGTTGACACATTCATCTCCTGTGGCACATCTTAACACACTTGTGTATATTTAGACAGTGGAGAGTCTCAATGTAAAACTTAAATTCTGCAAAACATGTGACTTTTCAATCAGACTGAGGCAATGCTGTGTAGGTCAGTGTGTTTAAGGTATTGAAGCAGTGTCAGTGTTTAAATCATTTTTCAATAAGTCTGAAATACATTCTGCAGCATCGATTTAAGAATTGGGGGTTAGATTGGGTGGGATTAGCTAAATATGAGGCAGTATTAATACTGTGGTTAAGCCCAAAGACATGAAGGGATGTAGCTAGAGTATTAGTTAAGTTTGAGTGTAGTGTCTACGTTACAGGAGGGAAAGCTTTTCATAATGTTTGATAGTGTACAGAGGAAACGGATCAATATTTATTTAGCTCCAAGAATTTAACTCTTTATGAAAGTGGAATTTGTTAGCAATACTTCCATACTTTATGGCTGTTGCTTTCCAAAATGTATAGTATAGTACTGAGTTTTAAAGACACGCAGGTAGGTGCGTGTGTGTAGCTGTGTGCCTTCTGTGAAGGTTGGACACCTGGCTGGCAGCTTGACACCGTAAAAACACCACTGCCAATCAATCTGTGGATCGGTGATCTGCTGTGGTGACCCCTAACTGTGAAAAGGCAAAAGACATTGCTATAATATAGTAATATAGTATTCCATCAAGCAGTGATTCATACCTCTCACCCTGCAGACTTAGGAACAAAGGTCCTTGAAAAACAGGAATATCCAGGCAGAAATCTGGACATAAAATGTTAAAAAATAGCACATAACTCTTCCTGCTTCTAGTAAGAGTGTGGGATACTACTCAGAAACACATTTACAAAACAGAGTGAGAAAAATATTATTGAAAAATATAAGCACATAATCAAAAAGAAACCATGTGAAATCTGTAGCGCATAATAAAGTGCATCATTAATGAACTATATCACAATATTTTACCACACAAGATCATTTATGTTTGCTTAAAGTTGTTAGATGTGAGTCCTTTTTCTTTAGATTATTGCAGCCACTAGTAAAGTGGTCATCATAGCTTTCAACAGTCCAGTTTTTTGTCTCATAGTTATGGTCTGTTCCTCATAAAACTTATGGTTCTCTGGCAAATCAGTGAGGACTGAATTTCTTAAATAATGTCAGACATTTAATTTTCAGACTTCACATCATTCAGAAAATGCATGGTAACACTACACCTTTTATTCTTCCAACTTATATAAGCAATATTTAAAATTTGTCCTTATTATTGGGCCTTTGTCCCTACATTATTTTTGGCTTTGTTCAGATTTCTTGTGCTAAGAGGTTGACAGCTATGGTGGTCATCTAGTGTGTTTTTTTTTTTTTTTTTTTTTTTTTTTTTTGTGTACTAGATTGCGTCAAAAATCACATGTGATGGGAGATTCAGAAAATAGTCTGAGGGGGTAAATCAAGCATTAAAATAATGACATATCTTCAGAAATAAGGACATTTTAAATCAGCCCTGAAAATAGCAATATTCCTTCAAAATAGGAACAGTTGAGAAGTCTGTAATGATTCATAATCTCAGTTGAACATGGTTGTAAAATTATTCTCCTTCCAGGAGGCATGGCTGAAACTTGTAAACAAGACAGCAGGTTTCATGTAGGGTGGTGTTAAGGATCTAAGTATGATGGAAGTCCCATGCTGTCACAATGTCAGAGAATTTGTTGATAAAATCACTACTGTGCAGTCTGGGATACTACTATGCTTTTTTTCCTGCATGGAGAAGTTGATCCTTTGTGTGGTAATAAGCTATTCTCATTGCTACAGTTTGTAACTCTTTGACCTGTTTGTCTCGGATCTACCTGTCTGAGAAAACTTCCTAGCCATTATATTTATATAGGAAAAAGAAAGGGAAATAGGTGCATAGTTATTCTTTTTTGTAAAGACAATTGAAATTCTTTGTATCTTCCAGTTGCATTGTCTCCAGAGACCTTAAGATTCAGACCAGTAACTACACATCTCTCTTTTTTTAGTGTTGGAAAATTCACATCTGGTTTCTTCTAGTGAGTAACGCATGTTAGTCCTTTTCTTCAGCCAGCAGACCTGTTATCAGCAGGGTGCCACAGGGGTCAGTGCTGAGTCCTCTACTGTTTGGTATGTACTTCTTTGAAGTTCAGGTCAAAACTAAGGGGTTGTGGCTGACGAGGTTTGCAGACGACTGCAAACTGGGTGCAATTCTCGAATCCCCAAATTATGTCAGTATACTTCAGGAGGGTCTTGGGCAGCCCAATGGCTGGTGTATTAGTCACAGTCTCAAACTGAATGCAAAGAAATGCATCATTATTCTTTTCAGTAATAACAATGTCCCTTCACACTATCAAATTAACAACAATACCATAAGTCCCACAAAGTGGTAAGGAACTTGGGATCACAAGTTGACTGCAACCTTAAATTCAACCACCATGTGTCTACTGTAGTAAGGAAGGCTTTCTACATAGCAACTTGATTGGTAAAGGCATTGAGAGCTAAAGAGGTCATAGCCCCCCTATACTCGCCACTAAACCGGCTCATAATTGAGTATAACGCCCCATTTGGCATGTACCATACAAAGTACCTGCAGCAACTGGAGAGACCTCAAAGGTTTCTAATGAAGAAGATCAAGGGGCTCCAGCATGTTCCTTCCACTGGCTAAAGTCTCTGTCACTATACTCCGTATTGGGATCACTACTGAATCCTGAACATACAGAATACTGAACTTTAAAATACCAAGACTAAAATACCAAAGAGATAAAATGCTGAAAGTCAGAAACGCGAATACTGCAATACCGAGCCCAAAATATCGAAAAACACTATTTGACGATCTCGGATGCCACCTGTGTAGTAAAATAAATCTATAGATACAAAGCTGTTTAGCAGTACCAAAACAACACAAGTCCCAGCACTTCTCGCACTACTAAGTGTTATCTATGTAAAGCACATACTAATAAAGAAGTAAGTGAAGATCTATGTACATAAATACTGATGCCATTTCCCAAAACTGAGAATTAAATGACAAGAATCTGGTTCAATTGCATGTTCACAATTAAATCCATAATAAACGTGCCATAGCTTTCACTAGCTGAATACACGATTAGTCTTCCTCATGCTCCAGAATAGCTTGAAAATGGTTATGTCGAGTTATCAATTTCCTTCGCTTAGGGGAAGGAGGGCAACCTACAGCAAGTCTTTCCCTTAATACAGCCACACAATTTTGTTCTCTGGACAAAGCAGTCATAAGTACAGACAAATCTGTTCCCTTGCTTCCTAACATGCATTTCAAACGACGATGCCATGCCTCCACCGAGTTCTGAGTACATGGTAAAAATAATCTGTTCAATTCAGACACATTCCAAACTCTATAGGAAGTAACGGTGGAAACCGTGTCACTGCATGAGATCTGGTACTAAATTTACGAGGGCGACATAACACATATCAGTCTGAGAAATACTGCAAAAGTTCTTTACCATCATCAGGAAAGGTATCTTGTAGTATTTGATATGTAGGAATCACATCACACTCTTTAACAAAAGACAAAGCTACTAAACATTTCACAGCAAATTGAAAAATGTGAGATGAATTATACAGAGAGGCTAGTCCCTGCTGCTGAACCTTACGCCACACATTTTGACTGAAGTGAAACAAACACCCCTTTGACTTTACATCACTGAAGTTCAGCCTTATGCTTTTATTAGACGCTACTTCAAAGTCACACAAAATGAATTGTAATGATAATTGAAATTCATGCAATGAGAACAGATACAAAATGCAATGCCACATCATGTTATATGCTCTCAAAGATTTCTTCGACATTAAACAGTAGAGCAAAGGAACAGATTTGGTATATGCTCCACACTTAACAATGCCATGTATACTATTTAATTGCCGACATAGTGAACCTTTGCAAAAGAATGTCCCATCCATAAGCCATATAGTTACAACGCTTGTTATTTATAGTAGTAAACACTATAACAGTATGTCCAGACATAGAATCTGACAATCATTTCTCAATAAAAGTGCCAGATTGAAACAGAAACATACACATATCTATAGTATCTAGAGTCAGATTGTGAATATGACTCTTCGAGCTTATCTTACACCTCACTTTTCAAATCTGCTGGAGCATTGCCTTTTTACTTGGTAAACTGGGAGCACATTCTATTACAGTGGAAGCCATAGCATCATCCACTAACATACAGGGTAGATCTCTGGATATTGTTGCCCTATCTCTCAACTACCACACACAGAGTATTTCTGAACTTCAAATGTGTGATTGTGTGGCATACTTTTTAGTAGCTTCTCACCTTCAGACAGTGAATCGGTTACTACTCTTCCTTTGCAACCCCCACACCACTTTAATTTACAGCACCAATAGCGTCTTTCCGCTCCTCCTTTTTCTAGATGGTATACATAACCTTGAATAACCAAAACATATTTATTCTTTTTCGATTGCACCCTAGGATACAGTTCACCTAGAACGCCAGGCACATTAGAATGATCGTCAGACATCGCGATAACACTTGCTATTGAACAGTTTGTTAAAGGAATACTATGTGTTTTATACCTAAACGGAATACTTTAGAATATGTTTTGGCGCTTTTATTTCGGTATTGTGTGTTTCGCGTTTCTAAATTTTCTGTATTCTGTATTTTTGGTATTTTAGTCTCGGTATTTTAAAGTTCAGTATTATGTATATTCGGGATTCAGTAGTGATCCCTCTGTATCATATAGACTTCTTATGGGAAGACCTATGGCTGGCCTACAGAGCAATGCAAGACCCAAACCTAATGAACTTGCTGTATATCCGTAAATCAAATGGGGCTAGGGCTACCTGTTCCAGGGACCTAAATACGCCCTGCGACTTAAATAGGATATGCTAGAGAGAGATTTATCTCCCAGTGACTGCCGCATCTTTGGAACAGACTACCAATTCATGTGAAACAGAGCACCTCTGTGACACTGTTCAAGAGGAAACTGGACGAGTGGATGGTGCACAGTAAATTATTACTGGGGATAGTGCCCAAAACCCTCCTGGACATGGGCAGTCATCACTAAATGCAATCTTGCTTATTGACTAGCATTTTCATGGTATTATATTGGGTTGAAACAGCTAGGCTTTAAATGACCTCTGGGTCGATAGAATAGTAATCTCCTAGAATCCTATGATCCTATATTGGCTTCCATAGTTGGTAAAACATTGTGAATTATTTTTGCAGGGGTAAGTCCCACTGTATCCTTCATGAGAGGAGCAACACCCAAAACTTAAATATACCAACTCCACTTTCCCTATATTAAGAAAAGAGAAATATGTGAAAAAAAAAAACTCATTGCTGACACATAATTAGAAAAACACACCAGCACTGATTTCCCGTGAAAAAAAAAACAATGACTAGAGAATACAGAACTGGTAAGTTGGAATTCTACCTGATGATACCATGTCCAATTTGCACTCAGTAAAGTGCAGGAATGCCCCAGAAAAGTGTCAACAATGTTGCCTGCTTTCTCTTCTGTGAACAGTGCAGTGCTTTAATATACAAGATAAAAGAATGGTGCTCCCTAAATTCCATCCTTTTTCATATATGTACATCTGATTCTTGACTGTTTGTTTACTTGCAGTACTTCCTGATTTTTGTGGGTATAGTGACCTTTTGCATCCAGGTTGTAATCTTGACTACAATGTGATGATAATGAGTTTATAGCTTTTTTCCCTTAAGCTTTTGTAAGGAATACAGAGCCTTGTCTAACGTGCATTAGATTAGTGGAACTTAAGTACAGCAAAATAAAGATTAGAGAGGTCACTCAAAATTTTCCCTTTCATCTTAACCTTGTTTTGTAAAACCGTTTTCTCACAATGTTTTTGGAACATGAACTACATCTAGATTCCACAGAGTCCCTCGAGTTACTTAAATATTTTTATCATATCTCCTCCACCCCTCCAAACACACCTGCACTACACTAATTCTTTCTTCAAGGCAATGCTAAGTAATTATATTAAAGCATTCTGTAGCTTCCGGTGAAGTCTGTGTCGAGTGCAACATTTTCCCCTCCTGTGAAGTGCTTTTATCATGTCTGTAGCTTTACAAGGATGAGTCGTCTTTCTGTCTGAGAGAGATTTAAAATTTAATTAGTGATCAGCATATTTCCCAGCTGTACAGAATTTCACAGTATGTCCATTTTTTTTATCTAGTATTTTTGTTCTTTTCCTCATAAAATTTGTGGTTTTCTGGCAGATCATTGAGGATTGAAATGACGATTGAAATTACTAACCAATGACATATTTGAGGTTCAGACTTTCTGTCCTTCAGAAAATACGGGTCTATATTAGATCAGCCAATGCTTAAAAAAGTGAATGCTGATTGATCAAACTTATGTAAGCGAAAGCTTACAATCTTGAACTGTCAGATCAGCAATTTTTTTCCTAGGGAAAAAAAACGCTGATCCAAAACACATGCACACAACACAAACACACCAAACAAACAGCAATCCACACACATACACCTAAAATCTGACATCTAACCCTACACTAAACTATACACACACAACTAACTATCCACTTACCTTAATCCAAACCCTAACCTTAAGGTCCGCTACTATCGCATACTCACCTCACCCGCTCCCTAACTCACCTAACCCACCCTAACCCTCATGTCCACAAAATCGCACACATACCTAACCCGCGCCCTAACCCTAACTCACCTAACCCGCCCTAACACTCACATCCACACAATCGCACACTTACCTGAATCTGACCCATAACTTTCCACCACAGCACTGAAAATACTGAAGCAACAGAAATGGACAACCAAATTCTTTCCCTAGGAAAAAATTTGGGTTTCTGTTGCTTCGATATTTTAAACATTCGCTCACATAAGTTAGATCAATCAGCGTTCGCTCATCTAATATAGACCCGAAAATACATTGTAATGAAAAATCTGTTGTTCTTTCTATTTTCCAACTTTATAACAGCAGTATATAAAATCTATCCCTGAGTTTTGACCTTTGCCCCCCCCCCCCATTATTTTTGGCTTTGTCCAGAATTCTTGTGTTAAGAAGCCATGAGGTACAGACTGGTCCATCATTACTGTGTACTTTGTGGCTGGATTGATATGCAAGATCTTTAGCCTGATGGCAGTTCTTTCTAAGAAACTGAAACCTACTTTTTAGATGCAGACTACTGAAGACATTTAAAAAAGGTCCTATAGAAAAAGATAAGGCAGTAGTCGAGACATGTCTTAAGATCAGATACACCCCTAATACTTTTCTGTTTACATTTTTGACACAGCCTGTTTAGACTGTCTGTTTCAGTCACTAAGAGACGACAGTGCAATGCAAACCAAGCTCTTCCTTGTTTATAGCTGTGCTTAATAACTGTGTGCTGTCCTGCCTGTTTCCTTTTCTTGTTAGAAATGTGTTGCACATCTCTGGAGTCCCTCTCCTCGTGTGTGTGTATATATATATATATATATATATATATATATATATATATATAAAAGCATACAGTTTAGACAAAAAAAATAAAATTGAGAAGTTTTTTTTGCCTTTCACTGTCATTTTGTTTAAGTTATATGTTAGTTAAACAGATTATTTTGATCTTATACGCACCTCATTCTTTTAATTCCCTTTATAATTAATTAGCTTGTTGTGATCTGAATTCAGTCACATTTGAAGGTGCATACTAAAATTGGATTTAGGCTTTAGAAAAGTTGTTGTTTAGGAGTGATGTAGCCTGCCTCACTACAGAAGAAGAAGCACATCCATGGTAGAAGCTGAACTGTAGTGTAGATGCACCCTTTTACCCTCTTCTTACCATTCCATGGAAATTGCCAATTGAAAAACTAGGACCCATAACAGCAATAGATTTCTATATTTACATGCTATTAATGGGTACAGAGCCCATACCATGACTACTGTCTTGATCAGGGTGCTGCTTAGATCCCTAGGATCAGTCCTTCTTCATAATGCACAGATCATGATAATACCAAGCCTGGCAAAGTCCACTGTCTCTGATTACAAGATGGCCCGACTTAGTGCAACAGCTTTCATTCTAAATGGGCAGACGTTAAGACACGGCCAACCCTCTGCCAATGTCTTGATCTGTACACGTTTAAGACATAGATTATGGCAGACTTGCCTGTCCTTCCTGGCTTAAATCAAGGATGGATGTTTTTCCAAAGAACATACCTCAGGTTAAAAGCATTGCCTTTCTTATAGCATAGCATGTATCAACAATGCTTGTAGTAATAGTTTCTGTTATATTTACTGTTGGTGGATTGTGCTAGATATATGTTTGATAGGTTATATTAAAATCGAGTTTGTACAATATACACTCCATGCAGAAGTAATTTAGAAAGTCCAGATCACTTCCTGCGATCATAAGTGTATCGATTCCCTGGCCAAATAATGATATTGTAAGAGAAAGTATTTTTCAGCCTCACTTCCACATGCTTCACCAGCCCTCACAGATGTGCTGCAGGACATGTGATACTGGATTACATAATACAAAACAAGGGAGGTTGGACTTGGCGTAATTGTTAAGGTCTTTACCTCACATATACAAAGTGCAGGGTTTGATTCTGACTATGGACTAGGATGGTAAGGACTCTAATAGTCCACAGACTGATAGTTTAGTATTTACCAATGAACCTATGAAGGCAGAAGACATACTACCGATCTGAGTCCGCTAAATTTGTTAAGTGGCTTCTTGCTCACATACAGTGTAGAGTTAGCAGGTAGATCCTTGCTAGAGCAGACAGAAATGCTATAACTGTGCTATTTGCTCTGTGACCCTTTTTGACTACTCCCTTTTTCTTTCAATACTCTCTATTCAAGTGCCAGGTAGTAAACCTGCATGTAGAGTTTGTTCCCTAAAAACATACAAGCAGAGTGGCGAGAGTGACTGTAGATGGCCATCTCACAATGCTTAGATGCACCTTTTTGCCAATAAATACCTTTAGTTGCACATTGATAACCCCAGAACATTTTTTCAGTGTAATGTTTTATTCAAACTATTTTCATTAAAATATATTTCATAGTTGTCTAACTGTGTGGCATGGACAGATGAAGCCCTGGCTAAAACTCAGATGACCAGAGATCAGGTAATGATATAAGCACGTGAAAAGCTAGTAAGGAGTGGGTATGAGTGAGTGAGTGTGAGACCGATGTCAGCTTGCAAATTTTGGGGGGATGGAGGTAGTCCAAACCACTATAGTGCCAGTACCCCATAAACAGATCCCTGCACTGCATTTAAGACATGTTTAAGCCACTTCATTGTGGCAGCATTCATAGGCCGTGGATTGGAATGTCCACAACCATAGTGGAAGGCACATCAGACCCTCATGCCAGCCACTACATGTAAATACCACTCATGGCTGCTTGGATGATGGCTACACTGTAACTAGCATTTGTTCCAATGATGAGAACAAATGGGCAGTTGTATCAAGAGCTAGCAGGCAGGTTTGTTGGACAGAAAAAAAATAATACAAAAAAATTGAATTAAGTTGTCAGCAATACTCTATAGACCTTAACAACAGACATGGATACTCACTGTCCCTGCTTGTATTTTTGATATATTCTGACCACTTAGTGTTACTGGTTAGACAGTCTCAGCTGAAAGGCGGCACTTGGGGCTGGTAGCCATTCGTATTCTCTTGAGTTTTCCATTAAAAGGCCCTTTAAAACTATTTAGTTGTCTGGCTTTCAAATGAAAGATTGAATAAGTAACCTATGTAACAGCTATAATGGTTTGGACATAAATGTTAGGATTTGTCTGCTGCCACTCATGGTAAGAATTACTGACATTATTGTTATAATATATCATTGCACGTAGTAGGTTACCCAGAGTCACAGTGTGCATTTAAGCATTACAAAGGAATAGCCATGTAAGATTGCTGTCCATTATTATGTCCGTCTCAGGTCGGTTATGACACCATGCATAGGTCTGAGTTTACAGCACCCCAGGATACACAAGTGTTGGCTTTATTTGTGATACCTTGTACAAGGTAGCAGTGACAGAAGAGTGGTTGGTGAGTTTCAAACTCCAGCTGGATGCAGTTCTTCATTCAATTGCTACAGTCACTAATATGTTATGAGTATTAAGTCAGTACAGGGCTTAATGGAGGAAGCTAATGGCCAGCATTTGGTCAGTGCATAGTCACATGACAACAGTCAATGCACACCTCATACTTGTACTTTTCTACCTCCACAGGGCAGGACAGCAGTTATTTAATGGAGTTTATATCTGGATTTGAACAGATGTGCACACTTTTCCAGAAAAGTCAGTAAATGGGTTAAACTGTACTCACTTTTATTAATGACATGAGCAGCTAGATTTTAAAATCATATTCCTTTTCTATCAGGCAGCTTGATGCTTGTGTACTGAAAACCTCACAAGGACAAGTGACATGATCTGTATATATTTTCAAAAACCAACTGCATTTAAAAGTGAAATGAACTGATTCTTAGGATGTCCTTGTTGCCTGTCAGTAGTGGCCGGAAGTAAGGCCAGTGCTTCAGTGCACTAGACAACTGACCTTTGAGTGAAAAAAGTCAAACGAATTTGTCTTCCCCTCAGTGTGTTTGAACAGGCTGAAAAACAAATGTTATGCATGCTTGACATTCTGACCCTATGTAAATATGATGACATGTTTTACAGTACCTGTGAGCCTTTCTGAAAGTAAAGATAAAAATAAGTAATGTTGTGAGTGGAGAGTGGAATAGATTATTGTATAGCAGACCTCTGGGTGTCTGCCTGACTTCAATCATTTTTCATTTCTTCTTCTTCACCTATTATAGTCCAATCTTTCAGTGTCTGGTTCCACTGACAAAGTCTTTCTGTGCACCCTCGATCAGCCATTAGATTTTACCCTTTTGGTATAATGGTTAAGGTCTTTACCACGCAGATACAAAGTACAGAGTTTGAGTCTGACTTCTAGATATTGGTTAAGCTTGTAACAGTCTGCAGACTGATAACCTAGTGTTTACCTATAATGTCCAAATGCAGGTCTAAAGTGATTTTTCACATCTCTGTCTCATTTGTGTATTTTTCTTTGTGTGTGTGTGCGCGTGCGTGTACGCGTGTGCATGTAGTTAACTGATACTTCTGCCAAGTGAATGGCTTTAACTGCACATGCCACCTAACACTTTAGAACGTGTCCCACACTCTGCTTTTTCTCTCTATTCTCCTTGCTCTCATATCTGCTCTTGCATTTAAAGACAAATATGCATGTGATAAGCTAACCACATTTTTCCATTTTCTGCAGGATTACATCAGCAAGTCTTATAGTTTTCCTCTTTATTCCTATACTTTTTAATATAATTTTCAATTGTTATGCTTTATGGTTTCCTGATTTTTAATTCATGCACATTTCATTGTGTAGGCTTTTACTTTCCTACAGTTTTTGAATTTTTTCGTGAGTTTATTTTTATTGTCCATGCTTTTACTGTACTTGTTACTATTATAGACTCTCTTTCTCAGGTCCCTATTATTTCATCAAACGGTATTTCATCGGAAATGCAATTCGTTGAATCATTCCGACTGAGATTGCACTACAGTATAGATCAGGAAATTTGCCCTTTCCCCACAGTAGTGTGATCTCGGTGTTGCTATATATAATTAGCGAGGGCTGTGGTGGTTCAAGGAATGGCATTTCTGATGAAATGCCATTCGACAGTGTGGCTGTTTAAAGAAATAATATACATCCCCTCATTCTTTGCCTCAGAATTAAAAAGATGCTTCATCCCTTATGTGGTGATTTTTACTTTCAGGTTGTATTTACAGTATTAATGTGAGCTTGAATGATGCATAAGCTGTTTCTCTGAAGTTGTATGTTCTTTTGTTTAGTACTCAAGAATACCATATAAAGTCTAGCACTTTACCTTGGAGGAGAGTGTAGCAGATGAGATTTGTATATACATTGAGACAGCATAAACATCTTAATTATTCTACATTTTCCTTGCATAATACAAAGTCATTATCATTAGCTTCTTGTTCCTCATTTTATAATGGGGTCAGGATGTCACATGAACATTAATCTAAGCGACCAAATAACCTAGTGCCAGTATTTAGAAATTCCCATGTGAAATCAGTGTATGACTTAAACGTGTAAATTAATTTGGTAATACTGGATTTTAAAGTTAAAACAAAACAGAAGAAAAGTGCATATGATGTAAAAAAAAAAAAAAAGTGAACTGTAGGAGTAAAAAAAAAAATCATCAGTGACACGGTTTGAATCACATTTTATCTGCTTTCTTTTCAGCATTGTAGACTACTCATTTTCTGTGTACCTTTTCAGCATCCCTTGTGCTTATATTAATTTGTTTTACTAACACCCTAACCACTTTGTCCATCTAGTGCCATCCTTATCTTTTTGATCTGTTTGTTCCTCCTATCATATTCAGCATCCATTAAATTTTGGTGGAGGATGCATTCATTTTGTGTGTGTGTGTGTGTGTGTGTGTGTGTGTGTGTGTGTGTTATGGTAGGGTGGGAGGGTGTTAGTTTTTGATGGCTATACTTCTCACCCAAACAGTGGAATATGATAGTTCCAATCTTTCACAGTTGATGAGTATGACTTTTATTTTGACAAGGTGCTTCTTCACGTTGAACATGCATGCAGTACCCACAAGCACCATTCTCACTGGTGCATCTGTAGCCTCAGCACTGTCATAAAACATATCTTCTTCATGCAGACTGTTAAAACGTGTATCCCTGGGACTAGCCTTGGTTTCTAGTAGTAGACACTTCTGCAGCAGGCCAGCCAGCACCCTGAACCTACGTAGTAGAGCTGGCCGTAAGCTCCTCTGCCCTGGTCAGTTGCTAAAATGCTAGGCATTCAGCTGAAACTGAAATCACCCATGTTGAACTATAAGAACCTCTATGGCAACTGAGCTTTTATCTCTGCTAGGTTTGGCATTGTAGCATACTGGGATAAGTACCACTACCATTAACAAGCCCAAGTAATATATATTGCCTCAGTGGGACAAACGTTTTTTTAGTACATGTTAATATTTAAGTCCCTCTATGATTGTTGGGGGTGCAATAGCCAGCCTTAACTGTAACAGTCCATGTCTAATGGGATTTTTACAAAACTCAATCTTCCAACCTCAGGGCAAAAATGCTGTTGTTGTATTGCACAGTAATCACTCTTTTGGCAGCTTCACAATTACAGGAGGCACTTATAAGGTTTGAGGGTATGTATGACTTGTTTTATCAATCTCTCCTTAGATAGACTTGTGTGTACTTGTATCTTGTCAGTAGTGGAACAGCTTTGAAGTCTATGGAGGTGAGTTTGCAGTGCCATTTATGATGTGGACTGCCTTTGGTGCCTTTTGATTACTTTATCTTGTATTATGTGCATCAGGGCTGGTAACCCGGTACGTAAAAATCCACTACCAATCATTAGCGGACCGGAGTTCCATTGTGGCGACCCCTAACTGGGAAAAGCCGAAAGACACAATCAATCTTGTATTATGCAGATGCATAAAATCATTAGTTTTTCCCTCCCCCACTTTCCATTCAGGGTATCCATTTGCAGTTGGGAGGGTGGCCTAATGGTTAAGATTTTTGTCTTACAAACATAAGGTGCAGGGTTTGAGTCTCACAAGGGATAATTGGCTAGGCTTAAAAATGACTCGCAAGGGCAGCTAGCTTAGTACTAGCCTATGAACCTATGTATGTACATGTATATGTATCTATATTTACATATAACATTTTCTTTTAACTCTCTTTCTAATGTGCCTCGGATGTAGTAAGGACTGACCGCATAACGTACGCATAATTTGTGAATGAGATTGCCATGCTACAGACTGCAGTCTTATCAATTTCCACTTAAAATCTATAAAAAACAAGGTTATTGAACTTCTTTGGGTGTGTCTGTGTGTGTGTGTCTGTGTGTGGGTAGCCTAGTGTTTTATAGTCCGTACCCAGTTAATCAGGCAAAATTAACAAGGACTTGAAAACTCCCTATTCACTTCTGCTCCAGTACCTAAAAGCAATTTTTAATGCTTCCTCCTACATCATTAACATATACTACAGCAAGTTTGAAACAGTAGGCAGAGGAACTATTTTACATTAAAAATATATAAAAAAAGTATATAGTACTTAAAGAAAATAAGTAAAAAACAGCAATTTTTGCAGAGAGCCGTTTGTGTAAGCACAATAATACCCTCCAGGGTGTTCGGGCCTCATAACACCCCTGGGCGGGTATTAATTACACATTAACACACACCGTGTCAGCCATTATTGTTTGCATATTAATTTCTGATATTTTCATGAGACACAAGGTTTATTGTCCTTTTCGTTATACATTTGATAACATTTTAAAACATTTTGTGCAGTAGATGTATTTGAGATTGGAGAAAAAACACTCCAGATGAAGCAAAACAAACAGTTTGTTTAGACAGTTCTGTTAAAACTTTTTAGTTTGGAGAATGGGCTCTGTCTCTCCATATAGGAGGGTGTAGCCTCTGCACCCCTTTACATAAATTTAACTTTGAGTTTCAAGTTTGTTTTTCTGGTATGGTCTTCTACTGTGAATTTTTTGTTTAGAATTTTTAATGGATGCTGCATGTATTTACAAGCTGTATGAAAGAATTTTTAAATAGTGTTGTGTGTTCACTTTCTATGTTTTGTTCCCACTATTGTACACGGTTGCTTATACTGTTGTTCATGAAAATAATTGCATTAGTTGTCGAGTATTTTTATGGTTTATGTCGTTGCACAAGTGCATTGGATTTTTTCATACTTATCTAGGCTGTGAATGCGCTACTGTACTTCAGCATGCACTTCGTACCTTTTGTTCCAGTGTTCCTGACCCATATTTTAAAAATTAGACATGGTGTGCTGAGTCTCCAGGCATTTTCCTTTTACTTCATTTTACAACAAACCTCAGACATGACAGGAAAACAAAACTTTTGCTGTCATGTATAGTGAGCATTTTGGCTCATGTTGACATTCATCCTGGTTCACTTGGCCTCTGTCATAGCTGGCAAGCTCATATATCTCCTTTTTCAACCTCACTTGCACTCATGTGCTTATAACCTTTGATTACAATACTGTTGGTCTCTGGCAGCATAATTTTGTCACACTCCACCCTTCGCACATAACTGAGCTAGCTTTATGCTTAGAATTTTAATTAACCTGCTCAAGTATTACCAGCAGTGCAGAAACTAAAGTTGTGAATATCCTTCTAGTCTAGCTGTCCTTTATATACATTTGTGTTTTCACCAAATCATTCTTCCCCAGGTTTTCATAGGTCTCATTGTCCGCGTCTATCTCTGCTTACACATGCATAATAGTGTGAGGTACATATACATATTACATACATGCAGACAAGTGCACACACGTATATTATTCCTTTGCAGTATATTGCTTGGTTTGTGGCAGACAGCAAATTATGCAGTCACTGGGGTTAACTTTCTAGTGTAAACCATATGTTTATTTACAAATAATGTTGACGAAAGAAATGCAGTTCTTGACAAACAGTTCAGACTGCAGTCATCATTAATTTGCCTTCTGGCATTCCTGTTTTAGATGCTTTTTGCAGAACAGGTCAAAATAAATATTTCCTCTACACTCACATGTAGTATTCCACTCTGGCATAGAAGCTAGCAAAATAAATTTAACAGTAATTAGAGGCCTAATGGCAGCAGTACAGCTCTTTTTACAGCTATACCAATATGGTAGTCCAAATGGCCATGCTATATTCTGAAAACATCTTTACCCTTGTTAAACGATTCCTCCTAGTGTGTAAGCATAGGATTGTTGTTGACAGGACAGTTAAGGTGATATGCGTTCATTGTGATAGAAAAAATCTATCTCCTTACATTTGTAGAAATTAAGACAGTTCTAGGAAAACTAATATATCCTGTGTTTTTAACCGCTGATTTGGAAAGGCTTTTCCCATTGTAAAGTGGGGGGGGGGGATCAGTAGGCTGATATGCTTAAAAAGAAAGAGGTGAAACAGCAGCTTATACCTATTCAGTAAAAAAGTGGGGGAGAAAGTGAGACAGTGACAGTCACATAGAGAGCCTGCAATCAACACCAGCCGAAGGGAATTGGTACTGAAGCAACAAAATGTACTAGCATTTCCATTCTTTGTACTTTTTGACCTGAATGCTCATCCTCCCCTTCTCAGTCGTTGACCTATTTCTTCCCTCAGCAACAAGGGTGAGTGTTAGCTTAGAAGGGCCATAATTTTAGCAGCCATCAGGGTTACATTGGTGTTTTCCTTTTACCCTCTGCCATTGCACACACTTGACTCTGTAGGTGTAGGTGGGACTTGGAACGTGGTGTTTGTACTACATGTTCTGTTACTTCTACAAAGGATCTTCCCAGCAAACAACGCTGCCCACTAACCACAAAGCAAGTGATGTGGTTTCCCCAGTATCCACTGGAGAATTCTAATCATCACTATATACTCACCAAGTGTGCACAGAGCTCCTCATTTCATAAAGAAGCAAACAGTCCAAGCCCTTTCAGTCCAATCTGTCACTGGTTCAGCTCCTCAAAGGGGCCACTAATCAAAACCTGGTCTTCTGTGTTGCAGTCAGGGCTTCATTCCACCTGTGAAATGTAGCTAGGCTCCAAGAGGGGTTTATAATTCAGTTGTAGTTAGTCAGTAAAAGGATCCTTTTTTTTCTTCTTTTTTTTAAACCAGAAACATCGTTATTAAACCATCAGTTATGATATAACCAATCACACATCTATATAAATGAAAACAAACCACACTGACACAATCCTAGTTGCAAGCATTTTACATCACAAACTATACTGATGCTCTCCCAGTTGCAAACATTATACATCACTTATAATCTACCCAGTCATTTTCAGTCTTACGTTATATAGATTGAGGATGGCCCTAATGTAAGGTGTTGTTTGCCTTAAAAACAAAAGGGCAGGTTGATTCTCACAAGGGATAATTGACTAGGCTTAAAATGGCTCACAAGTGCAGTTAGCTTAGTACTAACCTATGAACCTATTATTTAAGTCCTGCCTTCTTTTAAACCTTATTCCTCCCCTCCCCTATATGCATTCTTCCCATAATTCCCATTTTTCTGCTATGTAGATCTTTAGAAAAGTCAGTAAAAAGATCCTGTCTGTTATTAGAAGCATGCCCCAATGAATGAGCAACAGAAATCTAAAATGTAAGGCATTCTAGTATGAGAGCAGAAGGTGAAGTGGTATGAAATCTTGAAGTAAAGATCAATGCAAGACGCACATCAGTACACAGATTGCAATAAGCATTTGCCTAGATTTGCCTTGACACTGATACAAAAATACAGGAGATATGACACCTAAGGTAGAACCCTTAGAACAAAATTAGTGCTAAAACTGAGCTAAGCAAGAGAATGTAGAGGAGTAAGCCTATTTCTGCTAGTGCCAATCAGAAAATTAAAGTAAAGGCAAGCTTTAACAATGGGTATCTGTAAGTCAAGAAAGAAAGAACTCTGATTTTTGTTTCTGAGATACCCTTTGTTATGGAAGGGTAACACGGATTGCAAAAAGAGAATGAGAGAGTGATATGCATTCACACTAAGACAGATAGAAGACAACCTAAAAGAATAGAAGGCACTCAACAGACCTGTACTAATAGAGGAGACAGTAAAGCAGAACCTTTTGTTTGAACTTTCTTTTGCAGAAGACAGAAAAGAGTCTGTAGTGCTGGTGTTCTAAGGGAAGAAGCTATGCCTTCTACTTTGAGGCTGTTTACTGAAGAAGGTAATATGGAGTCAGTGGATTTGCAGGTAAAGCATGATAATTTTAAAGGAGCGCAACAGAATGATGATGCTGTAAGTAGGATGAGAGAGAGAGAATATATAGCCAAAATTGCAAGAGATGATACTGAATATTATGTTTCCATTACTTCTTAACACTATTTTGAGCTAAAAGATAACCGCTCATGCAGAGAAAGGATAAGGAAGAAATTCTACACCAGTTAGTGACAAAACCTTAGTTTCTACTTCTTGGAAGTAAAGCTAAAGACCTCTGGCTCACCAGATTCACAGATGACGGTAAAATAGGAGCTATTATAAATTACCCCAAGACAAAAACATCTTGCAGCTGGGTTTAACACAGACAAGTGGCGAGTGCCAAAGCAATGGCCTAAAACACAATGCCAAAAAATGCATTATATTGCCCTTTGGGAAACTATCAATGAAACTTAATTACTTCATTGATGAAACAACCATATGATCTGGGAACATATGTAGATAGCAGTTTGGCCTTTGACTAACACACAGGTAAGGTAATAAGAAAATTGTTTATGTTGCCCATGTTATAGGTAAGGGTATGGTGTCCTGGTCCAATGAAGTTTTAGTACAAATCTACTCGGTCCTTATCAGACCTATGTTTGATTACAATGCTCCCTTTGGCATGTATCTAACCAGAAACTTGCAACCGTTGGAATACACACAAAGGTTTCTCACTAAAACAATTCTGAACATGACTATCGTGTCCTACACTAATCGCTGGAAGGCTCTGTCTCTGTATTCAGTCTTCTACAGGCTGTTGAGTGGGGAGCTTTGCCTGCCTTACAGGGCTTCCTCAAACCCAGCCCTGATGGATGTTCACATGCGCAAAACAAACAGCATTAGAAATGCTACATGCAGGGATCTGATCTTCACTTGTGACATAAACAGAACATGTTGTGTATGGATCCCAAACAACCCCCGCACTATGGAATAAACTCCTCATCCATGTAAAACAGAGTTCATCCCTGACCCTGTTCAAACAAAACCTTGACAACTGGACAGGAAATCATAAATTTAGCCCTAGTATGACCTGCATTTCCCATGTGGACAGAGGCCATCAGTTAAGAAAAGTATTATCCTAACTAGCAGGTATAGTGGTCTCATGAGGTACACAGCATTTAATGAACTGAAAGAAGTTCTTATGTTCTCATCCTGAGTTAGCGACTCACGTTTTACTTAATAAGTTGTACTGTATACCAATGCTTCACAGGTAAGCTTTGGGGACAGTGCTAAAGGGCATTCAAACTGAGGTCCATCCTATGTTCTACACAAGCAGGAAACTGAGTAATACAAAACGGATATACACGTGTATTGAAAGATAATGCCTATCAATAAAGTGACAGATTTATTCCTGTGGAGTGTTATCTGTTAGGTAGATACTTTCATCTGGTGACAGATCATGCCCTCTTACAATGGCTATGTAGACAGGCTGATGGCAAATCATAGCTGCAACTGTTAACGCTATCCTTTCATCCTTTTCAATGTACAGTAAACCACATGCCTTGTCTAGTCAGTCAAAATGTTGATAGGTTGTCAAGGACCTGCAGTCCATTGTTGTGAGACCAATATCCAGGGTTTTGTGCAATGAGGGGGTAGTTGTGACATGCTAAGTAAATAAAAGGTACAATGATTATACACCGAACAGTACAAATTTTAAACAAAATGAGAAACAAATATACATGGCCTTTACATGTGTTACAGTGCAGAGTATGGACATATTCTCACAGCATTTAGTCAGGCAAACACTGTGTACTGTTAGTTAGCATAACAGTGAACTCATTACCAATTGTTCTGATATAAAAGGATATGTCCTGGAGGGCTAAAGTCAGGAGGTTCATTCCTCATCTGGAGGCTCAGAGTAAGTGAATCAAACGTAAGTTGCCTGGAAGACCCTGGAAGTATGCAGTATGATAGGACTGTTAGGGCTAACTTGGAGGAATTATATTTGAAACAAGGTTCTAGAGTTTAGAGCTGTGTTTGGGGCCTGGATGGTGCCTACAGCTTGGGACATTTTAAGACAGCCTGCACTGGTAATACCTGTAAGAAAATAAAATGTCTGAGGGAGGACTAGCCAAAGATGCTGTTTTGTTTTTGTTTTAGGTCAAATGGGCTATTTATTGATTTTTATTTGAGTTTTATGGAAATCAAGCTTCCAGTTTCTCTCTGGACTTAGTACACATTCTCTTCTTAAAACTGGCTAATTGGGAGATAATCTGCTAAGACTTACAAGTGTATGGCCTAAAGTATGCATATCTTATTTCATTCTTTTCAATTAAGTCACCAAATTGAGCACATTCATTATATGGTTTTATTTGCAATGTATGTTTATAGATTATTAAGACTGCATTTTAGTAATGTTTCCTAAGCAGAATGGATATATTTGCACTGATTCCCTGCACTTTTGCCTTCCTCTGTGCACTGAAAACCTGCACGTTACTTTTGTGGAGTTTGAATTTGTAAGTAATCCCTCTCCAGGAATCACTGTATATGTAATGTTGTCTATGTATTTAAATAAGGTGGAAACGGAAGTAAATATATATTTACTGAGTATATTCAGTCATCGTGAGTGATTACCATTTCAACATAGTACTTAAAGTTCATACAGACCTAATGTCCTATTTACCTACTGAAGTAGGTTACATGACCTGATGCAGGTAACCACAGTACATATTACAGAGCTTGCAGGAATACACATAGCACAGAGTGTTTGCTTGTGCTGTTGCTAAATACTTTTTAACTCTCAGACTACAACAGGTGAAATTTTGAATTTTGAATATTGGTTGACACAAACATCACATATACTCCAGTGTCACCACTGTTATCCTCACTCAGAAGAAATCTTAAGACTATGTGACTGGACTGTTTACATTTGTCAGTCTTACTTGTATTGCATGTTTTCTCTGTTTTTTTTTAATTTTTTTTTAATTTTTTATTTTCTCAAAACTGCTTCACAGCTGTGTTAGCCATGTGTATATATTTCTCATTCCACTTAAAGTCTGTATTGGTAGGTGTGTAATTACTGTGAAGATGGCAGTACCCTTAACTGCGTGCAGTCAGCCTAGGACGGGACTGGGAAGGATTAATACGACCAGTCCTCCTACCCTGCCAGCGAACAGGCTTATGAGGGTTTTCAGTAGATCATCGGTAATACCTGTAATCTCTTTTGAAATGTCCTAACAGTTTCTGTACTTTTGGTGGTGGGGAGAGAAGCTATGATTAATGTCCAGCATGCTGTTTTAAGACGGGTTGTTGAAGAAGGTAAAGGAAAGTCACTCCATTTAATTTGCCTAGAAAATCATAAGTACAAAAGTTAACAGATACATGTCAGAATGACACTGGGGGGTTGATACCCTCAGGTCTAAAGGTATCCCAGCTCATACCTCTCAACCTCTTAGTGCAAGAAATCTGGACAAAGCTTGACAAAATGGGAGGACAAAGGCCCAGAAATAGGGACATATTTTAAATGTTGCACTTATCAACTTAAAAAGGTGCTAGAATAACGGGATCTGCCTAAGCATGCATTTTTCTGAAACATTTGAAGTCTGAAACTCAAACGTATGTCATGCTTTAGCAAATTCAGTCCTGAAATCATCCCAGAAATGTGCCAGAAGACCACAGATTTTATGAGAAAAAGACCAAAAATATGAGGCGAAAATCTGGATAGTTGAGAGGTATGATCAAGTATATTACTGGGGAAGAGCTGAGTAGGGGTTACACATACTGTTAGAGTTTCTGGTTCAGATGGATTATGTCAGAAGGATATTCATCTCCTTATATGTTCAAAGAAAAAAGAAAAGTCAGATACTTAAACAACAATGGAACTCAAAATGTAGGAACTGAGAACCTAAGTAAACATGAAGTGGTTAAGGGTGAGATGACAACAATAATCACTGGCATCTTGGGAATAAGTGAACTAAAATGGACCTGAAATCATCACTGAACATCAAGTAAAGGTAAGATTTTCTGCTGTTTTCAAGAATCTTGTAGAAGAAACGGCGTGGCAGTAATAGTTAATAAAAGGGGATCAAAATCTATACTTGGTTACACCCCCACCAAAAAAATATGATAGAATGATATCAATCAGACAACAAGGCAAGAACTTTAACATTATAGTGGCACTAGTTTATACTCTAACTATGTTAACTATACTACAAATAGAGAAGAGAAGGAAATTGATCAGTTTTATGAGGATCTGTTGCAACTTTTGCAAATGACATTAAAAAAGATCAAAGTCAAAGTAAACTTTATTGTCATTTAGAACTACACACGTGTAGCTCAAACAAAATTTCGTGCATCAGCTCATTTCTTGAGATTACAAAGGAAAGTGAAACAACATATACAAGTAGAGGAATAAACATAACTAACAAATACAGTACTGCTCCCAATATGCACAAGAAAGTGCAGAGACATCTACCAACATTTGTATATGAAAAGTATACCCTCCCCTGAGTTAAATTAACTACCGTATTTAAAGTAAAACAAAGCACACTGCAGACTTATTTGTCTAATATTGCACATGAATGAGTTAATTATTACTGACTATGGATAAAATAAATTAATGTTGCACTTACTTGAAATATATGTAAGTGGATTCACTTCAGAATTTTGAATTCCCAAAACTTCGAATTTCATATGGTCGAGACCATATGATCGAAGTTTTAGAACTTAGAAACTCTGAAATAAATCTAAAAGGAACACAAAACCATGTTCCTCAATGTTTTTGCATGGGGGCAAGCCACCCTGCACCCCCCCCTCTCCCCGCTATTTAAATATACCAACTCCGAGATACCACTACAGCGTGGAAAAGGGAACATTTCTCGTTCTGTGCTGTATGCAGACCTCTGTTCAGAATTTCAGAGTTTTAAAACTTTGATCATATGTCTTGACCATATGAAATTCGAGGTTTTGGGAATTCAAAATTCTAAAGGGAACCCATGTATGTATGTATGTATGTATGTATTGCATAAATAAATAACAGTTGACTTATTATGTATCCAGACCCCTGGGACTAGTGCCCGAGTTCATAGGTTCATATGTGTGTACTAGGTTAATGGCCCTGGAGCCTTTATAAGCCTAGCCCATAGAAGTGCCCTGGAATCATGTCACCTGACATTAGTTCCCAGTGCCTCTATCAAGCAGAGCCACTGGAGTGATCCCTGGGGTGAACTTTCTATTTCCTATCCACTCATCAAGATTTCTCTTGAAGAGGGCCAGTGAGGTACTCTGCTTGACATGTATAGGAAGTCTATTCCAGAGCATGGACAGTCTCTGGGTTATGAACCTGTCCCTCCAGCATGTTCTGTTGATTGTGGTAATGTGGTTGAGGTCTCTGGAGTGTGTGGTGCGGAGGGACTGGAATTTCTTTAGATGTAGCATTTCTAAAAGAGCTGGGTCAGACATGGCTTTGAAAGTCAAGCAGAGATTGCCTCTTAGTAGACGATATGAGATGGAGAATAGCTGGAGTTTTTTGAGTCTGCCCATGTAGAACGTGTTTATGGCCTATGATCCTCTTCATGAGGTACTTTTGTGGCCTTTCCAGCTGTTGCATGTGTCTAGTGAGGTACATGCCAAATGGGGTATTATACTCTGATTGGTCTAATGAGGAAAGAGTAGAGAGAGATGATGATCTCTTTCTTCCTGGATGCAAAATCCTTGGTAATGAGATGTGCCACAAAGAAGGACTTTCTGACTACAGTGGCAATGTGGTGATTGAAGGAGAGGTTGCTGTCAACTTGTGTCCCCAGATCTCTTATAATGCCTTCAGCGTTCAGTGGGCTCCCATAGATGTGGTAATTAGTGGGAACTGAGTTTTTCCAAAGGGGGTGGTGATGTATTTTTTGGCATTAAGCTTACAGCCATGGTTTTGACACCAGTCATTGGTCTCAGTGAGACCTTTCTGTAGGATGTCTACATCACTTGGGGAGTTAATAATGGCTCCCAGCTTGCAGTCGACTGTGAACTTGGTCAGCCAGAGTCTCTCCGTGTTGGCCTGGACTTCTGAGAAGTAGATGCCAAACAGGAGAGGACCCAGGACCAAACCCTGTGGGACTCCACTCGTAACTGGTCAGCAGTCTGACTTGGAGTCCGCTACTTTCACACTGTGGTTTCTGTCTGTGAGCCAATTTGCAACCCACTTAGTGATATAGGGGTCGATGCCTAGTTTGGTGAGTTTATCAATAATTTCTGAGTGGGGAATGGTATCAAAAGCCTTGGTCAGATCGACATGGACTGTATGAACTGCCTTGCCCTCTGCCCTTCAGAAGTCTAATCACTGTAGGGTCAAAACTCTTACTGAATCTTGCAGTCCTGCAGTGAATGCTGCAGTACCTCCTGCCCGATGCCAGATGCTTAAACAGCCCATGCATAGGATGCATGTTATCCTGTATTATTTTGATGGCCTTTTGACTGCTTCTTGCAAAATAAATATGTTATATTGATGGAAGACTGGAACCTGTTACATTCTCTGTAGTCCTCACCACTCTTTGTAGCTCCTTCCTTTCTGTAACTGCATAGCTTCCAAACCACACTGTGAAGTTGCAGGTGAGGATATTCCCTATTGCACCTCTATAGAAGGTTGATGGAATATGAGGATGAAGCTTAGCTTTTTTTCAGGCTTTTTAAAAAGTGGAGGCATTGGTGCACCTTCTTGACCAGTTGGCTGGTGTTTCCCAACCATGAGAGATCCTCTGATATGTGTACACCCAGGAATTTTGTAATCTTAACCCTTTCCACACCCTCACCATTGATTCTGAGCATTGGGTGGTTTGTTCTCCTTTTCCTGAAGTCGATGATAATCTCTTTGGTCTTGCTTACATTCAGGTCAAGATTGTTCCCCTCACACCAACTGATCAGAAATGCCACCTCCTCTCACTACGCCATTTCATCCTCGTTTGTGATGAGCCCCATGACTGTGGTTTCATCAGCAAACTTGGTAATATGATTGGACTTGTGCTTAGCATAGCAGTCGTGGGTTAGGAAGTGGGCTGAGAACAAATCCCTGTAGAACCCCGGTGTTACATTCCTCATCTGTAACTGAAATGTTAAAGTAGGTGGTCAAATTCCAACTTGAACAATGGGCAGGTTGGTCTTGAAATACAAAATGAAGTGGGGCATAGTCTAGCAGAATTCTCTCAAGATAGCTGACTAGTCATAGTAAACTCTTGCAACAGTAAGAGCAACTGCTTTATAATTGGCTGTCAAAAGATGATCAAAGTCAGAGTCATGCTGAGTGCATACTATGCAGTTAGCAAATACAAGTCCAGGGGCGGACTGGCTCATGTTACTTGCTGTGGCAAAGTTTACAATTAAATAAATAAACACATGAAAAGCATTTTGACCACTGAGGTATTAGCTCAATAATATTCCAAGTGAATATGTACTGGAGGTGAAAAATATATTTAAGGGATTAGACCTTGAAGAACTATGGACAGACGTTCATGATGTCCTGGGGGTTGCATCAAAATGTATTCTAATTAGAAGGTTAGGTGACAAAATTGCTGTCTGTGGAGGCTTTACAAGTAGCTAAGAAAAGAAGAAGAATGAAAGGTAATGGAAACAGGAAAAATATGTCTGACTGAATGCAAACTGTAAGAGAATAACAATGAATGCATATTTAAGTGAGAGTTCAAAGAACTGAAAGAAGACCACAGAATGCAATAGACAAGTGATTTGTTGAAGGTGATTGATAATTAATGGAAACATTCAGGTAATAATTGGTATGGTAAAAGACAAACACAAGGCTCTATCTCTGTATTCATTCTCCTACAGGCTGTTGAGGGGGGATCTTTCCTGGCTTACAGAGCTTCCTCAGACCTAGCCCAGATGGATGTGTTGAGCATAGACAAAACAAACAGCATCAGAAACACTAGATCCAATGATTTTCACTTTGCTTGTGATAGAAGTAGAATGTGTTAAAGAGACAGATATGTTTCCCAAAGGATCCCCGTGCTATGGAATAGGCTCCCTATGCGTGCAAAATAGAGGTCACCCTTGACATTATTCAGAAGAAACCTTGAAAATTGGAAGGGAAATCATAAATTTCACCCCAGTCTAACCCCCATGTCCGTTATGGACAGAGGATATCAAAAAGAAAAGTATTATCCTAAGATTGTGTGTCAGACAAGCTGAGCAGGACAAAAGTAGACCCTAACAAGTGGAAACCAGATCAGAGGGCCTTCCAAGATTTGATCCATCTGTGGGGAATTCCTCAACTAGACCTCTTTACCTCTTCTTTGAGCAATCAGATGGCCACATTGTGCTGCAGGACAAGGACTGGAAGGTAGATGCCTTTTCTTTTCCTTGGACTTCCCCACTAGCATGATTCCTCCCCCATGTAGACACCAATGATACTCTGGATCCAGATCAGTTTGGGGTGTGTGGTTAGGCTTGTAAGGGCTCAAGTGGCTGTTAGCGTAGTAATGACCTATGATTCAAGACTGGGAGAAGAGCGCATCAAGCCTGTATATTATTGCTGTACATATTCATTCATATGCTGAACACATCATTGAACTTCTTCGTTCGAAGAATCAAATGCCGGAATGAAAATTGCCAGAAGAAATATTAACAACTTCAAATATGCAAATGGTACCACTTTGACGGATGAAAATGGGGAGCTGATGAATCTAATGTTAAAACAGGAAGTGTTAAAAGATGGCTTGTTGCTCAACATAACCAGTGATAAAAATAGTCATCCTGTTTTTTACCCTGGTAGGCCCACTAGACTGTGGTTCCTTTTTCCAGGGGAACTGGGTAGCAATGGCTGGCTAAGTGACTTGCTGAAGATCACAAAGTAAACAAACAAGTGCTGAGGGGATCAAATCTTGTATTGCAGGAACTACAGCTGACAAGGTTAACCACTGCACCAAGTGCAATAACATTAAGGATTGGATGTCGCTTAGCTCTATCAGTTCTTTCTAAGTGAAGGCAGTGGCAGATTTATTTTCCTTGGCTCAAAGATGTCCTTGAGGTTCTGAAGAGCTAGAGTCCACTATATGACTAAACAACAGTAACGTGAGCAATAGCAATACGAATTACTAAACCTGTAACCAAATGTATTATTTATTCCTTACCTGCCATAATGACCCATCAGTGTTCTGGGCTGAAGTGCATTCATATCAGTTTCACAAAAAGTTAAACACCTTTGCTTTACTCCAACCTGCTTTATTCTACAGTATTTTTTATTTTTTTTTCAGTCTGTTGGGCTCTTTTCTTTTAAAATAACTTTTTATAGGTTCTAATACAGCTTCTGAAAAGATAATTTACGCACAGATTATTTTATTGGTAAATTAAGGCTCATACGATTACATTGTCAAGACATTATACAAATTCCACCTCATAAGAGGCTTTGTCCTAACTCTTCTACACTCACTAAAGCTTTGGAGGTCAGCCTAACATGCATATTTTTTATTCCTTACAGTTTGGGATTTAGTTCCAAAGGATACATTTTGTCGAGATGTGAAAAAGATACACAACCTTTGTATTTCAGGTTTCATACCTGCGCATTGTAGTTATCACTTTATTACCTATGAATTCAAAACTCAGTCCCTCTAGAGAGAAAGGCAAACATGATATCAAGTACTACATTTAGCAAGCAGCGTCAGTGAAAAGGTTTAGGTGTTTTTGAAACTATTACCCAATCGTTAATATTTCAGTGTGTATAGGACTGCACATAATTATTTGAGATTAATTTGAATTGTAGCGTGCGAGGTAGGTTGATACTAAATGCAGTCATCCATATAAATATGTGTGGTTTGTTGTGCTGTCATGTGACTAGCCTTGCTGGTATGCAAGATATTAAATAAAATTGACACTGCACATTATCTCAATTAGAGAAGACTGGGAGCATTTTAAAACTGCATTTATAACAAAGTAGGTTGCTACATTTTTCTTGCATGTGTCAAAAATAAATGAGCATAGTAAAATCTGGTTTTGCCCAGGTCATTTGAAAGCACAGATTTTATTGAGTACTTCTCATGGAATTATTTTTTCCTTGCTGTTCTTGAGAAGAGCATTAAAGCTCAGAATGCAAGCAGCATCCTAGGCTAGCATGCTTGTAGCATTTTAAAGATCCCTTTTTTTCTTGGAATCTGCTTACTGTTTGAGCATGCTTACTTGAACTGTCCCTGATTTTGCCTGTGGGGGTGTATTCAGATGTACTGGCTTCTGATCATCTATGACATCATCCTTTATGTTTCTGTCATGTCTTGAGCAGAATACACTGAATGTAGTTACTATTTTCTACTAAACTGAACATTTACTTTCTTGTGATAACCGTAAACTAGGAAGTATAAAGACTGATAATGACTGCAGTACTTATCACTGGCTAGCTTGTAATTTATATTTGCCATCTAGAAGAGCACCGCCGTACAGTTGTAGGGGTGATTGTGTCTCTGAAATGATAAAAATTGCATGTTATTTTCTGCACTGCACCTCTAATACATTCTGACAGATGTTGTGGTATATTTCTTCTAGTGCATGGCACTCTGTGCACCTTCTTTTGTCTGAAGCATATAGATAAAAGACATGATCATTGTGACAAACAGCTCTCTGTAAGTGCCATGATGATTTGTAGCTCCAGATGCATCCCTTAAATATTAAATTTTGACTTTGTGTTTCTATGAAATATGCAGGTAACAGGACAACCAATACAAAGCAATTGTGTGTGAAGTTTTGCCCATGTGGGTCCTAGGTAAATTTGTGTACTGTTGGCTTAAAATTAAGCTAAAATGTAGTTTGGCTTAAGGGACATATAGGGGAAAAAAAACGTAACTACCGCACATATGACCCAAAATAGTCAGTTCAGGCACTTAATTGAGATGGCAATAGAGGATGAGTGTCCCTATCCTGGGAGGAAGGGGGCAGTCTGGCACCATCCAGTGCTGCAGTCTTTTGGAGGAGGGGTGATACTGCAAGAAGTAGAGGATTGGGCATTCAGTCAGCCGTCAGCTTTGGCAGAACCTTACTTTCCAAGTGAATGAGAACATTCTCTCACATTAGGAGAGCATTATGATCCCTAAAGCAATGTGTTTTATCCTTTGTAGGCAGTGGTTAGATGTAATAAGTACACCCCCATTGCCGGGATGCCAGCAAAGGCACAAACCATTACTGACATTGCATGTCCCCTGGTCAGCTCTTGTTACTTTCACTGGGGAATACCCAGGGCATGGAACAAACAGCCATGGCTAATAGGGGAAACTTTGATGGCTGGCAGAGAAAAAAAGAAAAAAAAACTTAACAAGTTTGTAAATTTTCTACTGGATAGAATAAGGTTAAGACAGGTATGTTTATTGCGGTTAATCACCACAGTAGTATGTAAAACTCTTCTACTTAAGTTACCTTGGTTGTAGTGTGTGTGTGTGTGTGTGTGTGTGTGTGTGTGTGTGTGTGTGTGCACCCGCCTTCAGTGTACTTTGGTAATGTAAAAAGACAGCCAGCAACATTTTAGTGCTCAGGTATTGTAAGATTCGTGACAGGAAGTAGTCAAGGCAAGTGAATCAGTGCAGTGCTGTTACATGTTTTCACAAAAAAAAAATCTAAAAAAAAAAATATATATATAATTTTTTCCATAATGAGTTTCTGAGCCAGTGTGTGCATAACTGTGGTCCTGCTCATTAGTTTGAAGATGGACTTAATGTAATCTGAAGCAGAGCTGGAAGAGAGATAAAGCTTCAAGATAATTGGTGCACAAAAATAATTGTGTATGGTCCTCTTCTTTTAAATTGCATCTAATGTTGATGGTCAGGGGACATAAGCATAAATTTGTCAGACTTTTGCATTTGACTAGTTCATAAATTATTTTTTTCTTAATTCACTTTTGGTAAACTGTTAATGCAATTTACTTCTTATTTAACAGACCAGCACTGTGGCACTAATTACAGATTTCACAATGAAGGAAGCTTTGCTGTGGTCATTGGAGCAGATGCCGTTAACGGCTTAAAATGTTAATAGCTAATTCAGACTCCATGACAGGCAGTGGTATACAACAGAATAGTTACAGTAAAGAGCAAACAGAACAGGAATGTTCTGGTCTGGACCTGTTCAATGCAGTTAGCACTACATCACCATTGTCCTCATGGCACTAGATATTTCACCATATCTGTCCTTATCCCAAAAAGTCTGTTAAACTGTCATATCAGAATGTGAAATGTTTGGAATATTCATTTATACATTGTTCACTGGAACAGCATTACTAATCCGTAAGGATATAAGTACCATTTCAAATTGTCTGAGTCTTTTCATATCCAAAAGCATGTGAATAGATTATCAGTAGTTCAAGGAAGCATAACATATTCTTGCTGTCACTAGAAAAAGGATTTCATTGGAGTCTAAAATAGTCTTTGAGGTTTATTGATAATAAACTAGTTAAATGTAATGAGTGAGTGTGCTGGCGTGAATTTATGTTTTAGGCAGAATGTTTCTTGTATATTTCAGAGATACTGCAGTACTATGTAATTAATTAAAGTACTACACAATGATTACATATCCTTTATGTTTAATTTTCTCAAATGTTTAGTTTTTTTTTTTTTTTTATATATACATACCTTGACAGCAGTAGACCTCATTCCTAAGTCAGGGTATAATTAAAGCTCATGTAGTCCATTTTGTTGCAGTGGTTGTCATTTTCCAAGAATACTCTTTTCAGCACCCACAAGGTGTCCAGAATTACTTCCCTCTGCATTTCATAAGGGGCTACTGCTATCAATAGCGTCTCCAAATATGCTTAAATTTTTTATTTCTTCATTTGCTCAGTTACTTCTCCAATAACTGAAACTGTCTTGGTGTCTTTATATTCCACATTGTTCTAGTTTCTGCTGGCATGTCTTGATATTTTACAACTGTATGTATTTCGGGTCATAAAATGTTATAGTGACTTGGTGGTCTCTGTTGAAATTTGAACTGCCATAACATTGAGTGACAGGATATCGAAATGCAGACTATTGAACTAGCTTGAGTGGAATAAAGTGCAGTGTGGTGATCATTTTAGTAAGCAGAAGAAAGTGTCCCTTAATGGATTGGAAAATAGGGGTGGGATTGAAAGACATCTGCCTGCCTAAGATATTTCCTAAGAAATGGCTTGATTTGGGGAGGAGTTGGAGTTGGATGATGATGGTATGGTATCAAGTGATACCTTCGGGGTGTAAAACATTTATGGGTTGCCTTATTAAAGAGAAATTTTTAAGATGATATCTCAGTTTGTGAAAGGAGGAGACAGATCTTAATTTTATGGAGACCGAGTCTCACTTTTATGAGACAGTCACCAAGAAGCTGTGGTCTGTGTTGTAGAGTTTTAGTGATGTGGTGAGGGGGAGAAAGGATTGTGATCTCAAGTTATAGCAGGTAGTTCTTTACGTAAGCTACCTATTGAGAAATGTGAAGGATTCTAGGTGTATTAGTTTGTGGTTTAGGTATGCCAGGAGTAATGTACTGCATTCATCTTCTGGACGCCATTTTGTATTTTGCTACAATTGAGCAGTGGTGCTTCCAAAGGGAAACTGGATGATTTTACATAAGTGGTTGGATTTTGTTTGAAGTGGGGGGTCTTTCTTTTTCTTTTTTTCCCTGATGCCTTAGCAGTTTTGAGAAGGTTGTATTCCAACTGGGTGAGTTGCATTCCTTTACAAGTAGCTATTCTGCCTTCTGGAGAGACCAAATATGTTTTCACTCCTCAGACGAGAAGACTGCTCTTTTTATATGTTCTTGTTTTAATACAAGATTAAAACATGAGAGACTGTTCTAGCGAAAAGCTAAGGTATTTAAATTGTGGTATGATTTCATTTGTTTCTTTTGTTATTTCAGTTCAGAGTAAACTACAGCATTTGTCTGGTTCTTTAAGTCACGACTTTTGTTTAGTTGGTGCTCAGAATCAGTGTGTTATGTGTGCACCAGTGTGATAGTAAGTTGAGGTCATTCTGTTGCCCTGTTTGTATGGTAGAAGTGCTGGCCTTGTAGATGACCATGTTATCTACATAAAGGATAATGTGGATTTTCAGAATGTCTGTTGGGAGACTGTTAAGAGTGAGAATAGAAGTGACAGAATTGATTTCAGATTACTGAAATGACATGCAGAATATTGAGGGATGAGATGCTTCTGACTTGTACATTTTCTGACTTCCACAAGTGGCAATATATCAGCCTTTGGTGCTTTAGGGTGCTTTACCGCCATGTGTAGTTATTTGTTTCACTTGGAATTGTTATAGTCTGGAATAAGTTCATGATATCAGTAAGATGTGTCTCGTTATTGATAATGTTTAGTCTGATTTACTCTAAACCTTTGGCCTACTGGGAAAAGGTCCTGCATGTCTACTATATGTCATGTGATTTCTCTCTCTTTTTTTCTTGTGATGTTTTTGAACCGCGTGTCTGAAAAAAGGCTAAATTCCTCAGATGTCTTTGGGGAGGGACTTGTAGTTAGTAATGGGAGGATATTGTCAATCCTTTCCACAGAGGGGCATGCCTCTCTTAAAGTAGTCCTGGTACTGTTGCAGTTTCTGCCTTCTGTTTTTATTTAATTATTTAATTTATTTTTCACAGAATGGCAACAATTTGAATGTATAAGCATGAGAGCATGAAACTTCTGGTTTATATAATACACGATTTTCCACATTTATCACATCATTTTATTTTTTCAGACAGAAACCAAAATGAGGCAGGAGTCCAACAGAGGAAAAAAGTAGCCCTCCTTTACATTGTTTGAGAAGGGTTATATTTTGAGCCAGGCTAAAACTGAACCATTGTCTTCAGCTGTCAGACTGATTTAACTTTAAAAAAAGCTTGTAATCCTTTGTGGAGAATATCTTCAATGGTCTTATCATGGATATATGCTATCAATGACATTTATAGATAGCTAAGGTGGCATATTGTGAGTTGTCTTAGCCATCCTGTCCATAGCTCTGTTCTCATCAGTAATGGAATCCTCATATCTGGTGTTTTCTTAGACCCTCTTAATGCAGCTAATTATATCACTGGCAAGAAATTGCTTTTGGACCTTTAGAATGTGTTAGCATTTCTCCGTGCTGAAGTTAGACTCCAGTTCAATGAGCTGTGACGAGAAAATAACAAAGTGATTACCTGAAATTGGGCACTGTGGAAAGAATTAAAAGCATGTAATGTCAACACACCCGCATACTTCTTTTTACATGATGAAACCTCCTTAGCCTAACATTAAAAATGTTCCCTCATACGTTGTACAGTTTTAATGAATGAAACCTTCCTTTATGGGAAACTCAGAGAAATTGTTATCTATATAATTAGCATCTTTCCCTAAGGGGAATCCCGTCTGAGTTTCATAGACTACAGTTTAAACCTTATAATCCCTTTTCCATAAAGAAGTAAGACAAGGAGAATCTTCTGTCTTCCTTTACTTGACTATTAGAAGTGGAAAAGTTAATGTGTGCAACAACAGAATGTGATTTTCCTTTTTGCAGATTATGCATAGTACAAAGTAAATGGGCGGGAGGTTTTTCAACCAGGTGGTGAATGCTGATCTTTAGAAAGGTATCTCAGTGTAGAAGATGAAAAAGTCCCAGAGAAGAGATATAGATAGACCAACCTGTGCTCTACCGTCAGATATTCTTAATAAAATGAGTTCAAAATTTTGGTCAAGTAGGTTGAGCTGAAGTAGCAGGAGTCATGAATGCCACCAAACTGGATTAGTGTAGAGTCCATATCAGGTGGCTAGAGACCAACACTCAAGATAGAAGGAGGCATTGTGCCATTTCCTGGTGACCTGTTGATTGGTGGAACGGTGCTAGTAGCCTGTCTTTGTGTAAGGAGAAGAGGGGAATATTGAGGAGACTTTAGCCTGCATAGTGAGGGAGCACGTCCACTTTAATTCACTGACTGCAGCAGGCTTACACAATAAAACATGCATGGGCCCTGAGGTCACTGGTGCTTCTCACAGTGACAAGATAGAATGGACTGTCATCAGTTTTTTATTATTTATTTATTCATTTGAGATCCCTTATGCCTATCTGTGTTTTTCTTTAACTTTGTATAAAAGTTTTCCTTTTTCAGTAACAATAACTGAAGAAATTGGTTGGAAGATGGGATTAGTTGTAATACCAAGTCCCTGCAGTCTTTTCCTGTCAAGAACACTTTCTCATTCAGTGCTTTATTAGATGACATTTTCTTATTAAAACTAGTACAGTGAGGGCAGACAGTAGGATTGTGATCCTCCCCAGGGCAATTCTTAAGGAGTTTTTGACAGCTACAAGAGCCTTTGTTGATTAAACTCTCTTGGGATGTCATTATAAATGTAAAATACAAAAGAGGCTTATCACTCTAGTAGTAATTAGCTGAAAGTGAGTATATGCTTACCACTGCCAAGACAGAGGCCTAGGAATAACTGCTGTAATAGGTGAAGACTAAAGGAGTGATGTTGGTCGTTGGATGGCAAAGGAGAACTGAGTGATGGCATTCATGCAATGCGATCTGTAGCAAGGGATGTGCCTGCATAATAATGTGTAACTGTTGGGTGGTTAGGCCAGCTGTTTTCCACCTGCATGGTAGTTCCATCAGCAATGATCTTTAGGATGAACACCTGGTCCCTGTTAACCAAGCTGTTATTAATTGATTGATTTATTTTGAGTTTCAGTGTTGAAACACTGATACCTCAAGTGGTGAGTTATATTATTTTCATACTGGTTATCCGTGTGTGTGTGTGTGTGTGTGTGTGTGTGTGCACGTGTGCATGTGTGTGCATACATGTGTGCGTGCATGCGTGTGTGGGTGTGTATGTATGAAAATAAAAGAGATGTAGCAGGGTCATTATAACTGTTACGTATTGAATCTTAAGTGCTTTGTGCCAGCCATTTTCTAAACAGCCATTGCATAAGTAAGGCATGTATTAACTCTTCCCTTATCCATTATCTTCCTAGTCAGCCTGTTACAAAAATGTCTGACTTGCTTACATTTTCTCTTTGGGACTTATGAGTTTCCTTAGCATGTTGCTGAGAATGTCTCTGTATGTTTTAATCCATTCTTCTCTTTTTTCCATTGATTTACTGGAGAGCTTGTTAATACTTCAGAAAGAGATGGCTGATTTAAAAGGCAGCATGGACCCTTGCTTTTTAATTACTTTTAGCAGCCATTAATTAAAAAAAGTGAGAAGCAGAAGCAAGGGGCCACATTGGCTTTTATAATTGGCTCACATGCTTTGCTTGCAGGGCTTCAGTCTTGTTTTTTCTCAGGTGTATGTCTTCCTGTTATGCAGCTTAAAATTCACTAAGTTCATAATCACACACTAGTTCTTGTTTTCCATTTTTTTTGCCTGGTTTATGGGGCTGTCTTTCCCTTAGCTGGTATTCCCTGTACTTTCTTTGTAAAGTTTTATTTGTTACATTATTATTCTTTTATCATAATTTTTGCTTTCATAAGTTCCTTCACACACTCAGTTGCGATTTTTGTGCAGCCCATTTACTTTCAGTCAGTCACATAATGCACTATCTGTTTTGGATTCACGCCGCTGCCTGAATACGAAGTAAAGTACCATCATCAATATTTGTTAATAAGCACCTAGCTTCCTTTAGGCATGATTCTCGCATACAGTGCTATGTTATTATTGCTGCAGCCTGTAGTGCAGGAAAAGCTAGTCAGCTGTTGCCTTCCACGATGTCCTTGGCTACATTTTTCATTTTCTCATACTGAGGAATGTTTCTTCCTCTGTTCCCCTGCTGCACAGCTTGTTTTTTTTTTTCCTTGGGATTGTACCTATTACATCAGTATGTGAATGTAATAGTAACGGCAGCAATATTGGTCCATGTTTAGGCTTGTCTGTCTCTGCCTCCTCTTTCTTTCAAAATTAGTGGCATCAGTCTCCAGTTTCAAGATTAAAGGAAAGTACAGACTATATCATGTCAGTATGACAGAGAGTTAATTGGTTTCCCTCCTCTTGGATGACGCTGCTCTCTAGTCTACCCTTGGATACTTATTGATGGTTCTTACACTTACACTTGGTGGACCATGGCCTAGAGGCGGAGGTTACTAAAGGAGAGCTGCACAAACTGTCTGCTCAAGGCCTGAGGGCTCACCTTTTCTGACTAACAGATATCCATTAGTGAAAGTGAAAATAAATTGTGTGTAGCTGGCCATTTTAAGACGTGGCATATTTTCCACATCAAAACTTGAGGTTAATGACAGTGTGAACGGAATTTTCTTTATGCAAGTTATGTGGTAGATGAAGCTTGTTTTGTTATTGCCAGTTTGTTTACAGTTATGTATGCATATGTAATTATATGTGTGTTTATATGTCCAGAACATTGGTGTTTAGAACAGCGACCCTAGAAGCTTGAAATGGCAGAATACTGAATTGTTGTAACAGCAAACTGCAAAAGATGACACAGTAAAAATGGATGACTGTGCGATATCACAGTACAGCTAGGTTTGGGGTTTTGCCCATTCATAGCTGCAAGTTAGTGTATATAATAGCAGATAGTGTGGGGGCACAATCCCGCCACATGGGGGATGCATGCCCCCCCTTGCATGTATGTCAGTAAGAGCAATTTAGTACTCTGCTGTTTTGTTATGGGGTTGGTGTTGTGAACATCAGTATTCTGATCATTTAGTGTTCTGACATAGATACAGATATACACTCACATGTGTGTGTGTTTGTTTGTTTTTGTGCTTTTTCCTGTTTGATCCAGTGATGAGCAATGTGTCTGTGTTTATTGTTGTCTACCACACTGTTACTACTATTTATCCTGTGTAGTTATGTTTCTATTTGCAACTTTCATGTACATAACCCCAAATCCCTTAAAAATTGTGCTGTGTATAGTTTGCTGTCCTGATACATAATCTTGCTATGGCATACTACCATTCATTTGTCAGTGTCATTCACTTATTTCATGTCACTTTCATGCACATAATCCCTGTAAGATCATTATCCTGCTTGCAGTGTTGTACTACCTTACATGAATGTGCATTTTAAAAGCAGTTTCTAAAGGAACAATTAAAATAATCCCTATAACAGAAAGCAAAATCTCTGTGCAGAACTGAGTTTATTTGATTTACTGTAGCTGAGCAAGTTTTAAATAGGTTTCATGTGTGTGAAATTATTTGTGATGTGATTTTCTTTGCTACTTGTTCATAGAACGAATATACATATGTGCATGTATATTTTATTTACAATTATGTATGTATTCCCATGTGTATGTGTGTGTGTGTGTGTGTGTGTGTGTGTGTGTGTGTGTGTGTTTGTCGCCTCACAGTTAGACGTTGCCCGTTCGATTCTCAGAGCGTTTTCTATGTGGCGACATGCGTGAATGGGTCTTCCTTCGTTGAAGGTTGTGCGTTAGGCCCGGCAAGCCAGCACGTAAAAATCTACTGCCAATCATTAGCGGACCGGAGTTCCACTGTGGCGACCCCTAACCGGGAAAAGCCAAAAGACACAACAACATGTGTGTGTGTGTGTGTGTGTGTGTGTGTGTGTGTGTGTGTGTGTGTGTATATATATATATATATATATATATATATATATAGTTTACTATCATATTTTTGAAAATGTTTTTGAGTTCATATGTACTTGAAAGACGTTGTCGAAAGTTATGATACCAACAGATAAAAATAATGAAAAAAATGTGAACAATTCAAAATCAAATTATTGACATTTTTCGAACTTGCCTTCACATCCGTTGCCATGCGACACATGTTTTGCAGGGGGGCTAGCCTGCCTGCACCCCACACATCCCCTGCTACTTGTACATACAAACTCCAAGATCGCACTACTTTGAGGGAAAAGGTACATTTCCTGATCCCCACTATAGTGCAATCTGCATTCAAAATGTTGAATCTACAGCAGCAAATGTTAGTGCTCATTTGCTCTTGTGACTTCAACATTTTTTTTTCCGCTCATTTCATATGTTAAAAACTTGCTTTCAGAATTACACTTTTGCACATTACAGCTCCAACATTTTGATTGCAATGCATGTTTACATATATATATATATCTATATATATATATATATATATATATATATATATATATATATATATATGTATGTGTATGTGTGTATATATATGTATGTCTGTGTGTGTGTGTGTGTATATATATATATATATATATATATATTTATAAATATATATATATATATATATATATATATATATATATATATGCATTCATTTATTTATTTATTGATTGTCATTTGTTAACCGGGTTGGTTCAACTGAGCCAATGGCCCATTTTCAGTGGAGATCCGAGGAGAAAAGCTCCAATTACAAATTATAGTCATTCAAAAAAGAAGTTATATCTCAAAAAGAATTTATACAACAAAAGATGATAACACAAATTGTTTTGTACAGGTATTTACAGAAAAGCTCAGGAAAGTTCCCAGATAAAGATTCTAGCAACCACTGTTAAACGATGGTCAGCAGAGAAAGAGCTATCAAAGTGCCTAGGTCCCAGACTAAATGTTCATTTTGTAGAGATGTATTGTTTCAACAGTACAATGAATGGAGGGGGTTAACACAAAGCGATACTATACTTTTTAGCATTTGTTAATTCTGGAGAGTTTGCACTAAACTACAACTGTCTACAAACTTGTGTTAGGTAGAGGTCTTGACTCTCTAGAGATCAGAGATGCAAAATGCCAAAAAAGAAAAAAAGGTCCCAACACTGAGCCAGACTTTCTGATGAAGCTCCTCCAACTTGCAGTGGGTGTGGTCTTTCATCCAATTTGATATTAGTCTTACTACGTACGGATCTACTTTTAAAACATTTAGCTATTGTATTTCACCAGCAAAGGGAACGGTGTCAAAAGGCCTTAACCAGGTCAAGATTTGCCATATGTACTGCAAGACCACGATCTACAGCCTCTGTAACCCTTTCAGAAAAAAAAGGTACAAATTAAATAGGCAGGATCTGCCTTTCACAAAAGCAAACTGTTGGGGGTCAACAAGATTCTTGAGACCACAGTTTAGGAGATTGTAACTTTGCAGATGAAAGTTATAAGGCCAATAGGTCTGCAATAATCCAGGTCGCTTGCAACGCCACAGTTACTTGGGGGGGGCAAACACCACTGCTTTGCATTACTTGCCAGGGACAAATAATGTTTGCTAAACTTTAGCAGTTTGAGGATTACTTCTGCAAAGGCATACTTAAACACTAATTAAGCAAACTGGGTATATTGTTAGGTCCCACGGAGGAAGCATATTTTGGTCTGGGTAAGCATTTTAAAGCAAGGGATTCATTTATTTCACGGCTTTGAACAGAAGTCCGTAGGGTGAAGCAGACACAAAGTTTGCTTGCAAAGATACTGGCAATGTCAGCTGGGTCAGAAAAGCAGGCCCCATTATGAATATGTTCTGAGCAAACTTGTGGTTTAATGCTTTTGATCTTAATCCTGGAGAACATGCATGCTGGGTCTACTAAACAAGTTTCTTTATGGAACTGAACCACCAAGGTGGTTTTGTTTTTAAATTTCATCTGATGCTTGATCGGTACTGCCCGCCAGCTCTCTGCGCATTTATAAAATGGGTGTAGAATTCCTTAGCTTGTTTGCTGCTGTATTAAGGTCTGGGGAGGTGCAGTCATATGTGAATGTTGATCCACTGTCCCACTCTAGGCCTCTGTTGTCCTTAAATTCAGTGGGATTTGCTGTAGATTGTTTGGGAGTTTAAAGGAGAAAGTTACAAGATTATGGTCTGATTTTCCTGGTGAAGGAGGTAATAGAGGAGTAGTGCTATAGATTGCCATGTCTGTAAGAATCCGATCAATAATGTTGCACTCCCTAGCAGAGAGAGCTTTACCAACTGTTCAAGGGAAGGTGTTTTAGTCTGGGAATTTTGGGGCATATCCTGCATTGGAAGAACAGATGTCCCTGTTTAAGGGTTGTTAAAACTCAACCCAAAGTAAAAGGAGTTTTGCCAACAGTGACAATTTAGAACATAGACAAATTTTACCTATTCATTGGGTGACAAAGAAGGTGCTTGACTATTAAACTTGCCTAGAATAAAAGCATTTAAGACAGTCCCTACGGATAAGTGGAGGTTAATGTTCAGTGACAAAAATGGAGACTCCACCACAGTTGCTAACAGGCCTGAAAACATGAAAGCACAAAAACCCAGGTATAGAGGGAGTGCTCTCTCTACATTTAAATAAGGTTTCAGTATCAGGCAGATGTGGATGTTTTCCAAAAATAGGAATGACTCAAGATTAAGCAGTTTATTGTTTAGACTTCTGGTTTTAATGAGAGCCAACTTAATGCTGTTCTGCATTACAGTACCACCTCTGCAAAACAAACTGTGTTTCAACATGTTATGCAATTAGTTCTGTAACTTGAACTTCATAATTTAAAATGCTGAAACTACCTATATATGTAAATAATGTAACCTGAGTTGTAAATCATAACTTTGTAATTAACTGTGCATCTGTACCTGGGTCATAGCTGAAAAAGGTCCCGCATGGACTCAGTGACAGCAACTTTTTCAAACAAGTCACCTAGATTCAAGTAAGGACATAGCTCTTACAGACAGACTGAGGTCAAATACTTGTAGTAGATGACCAGTATTGTGAAGTGGTACTACTGTAGCAGTTCAACAAATTTTAGCTACATAAACCATAGAAAGGCTGATAAAGATTTTCCTCCATACCATTTTCTAAAAGGCTGTTTTGTACTAACCTCAAGACATCATAGCACATTGCTGTGGCTAACAGAACTAGTATCTTTGGTTAAAGATAGTGTAGAAAAGGACTTTGTTTAGACATGCTGGAGGGTGCACCTTGCAATAAAGGAGGAACAAAGGGATAAACAGGTGGGAAGAACTAGAATCACACCCAAGTTTACCAGTGTACCAATGAAGGCCTTTGGATCAGAATATGACGCAACATTAAAAATCACTTCTGTACAGTATAATGTGTTAGAGATTTCTAGCATAAAAGGCCTAACGATAAACTTTGAAGAATATGGCAAAACTTTATGTGATGGGATGCAAGGCATCTAATAGGGCAAGTAAGTTTGTTTTACTGTAGAACCTGTTTATTTTGATTCCACAATAAAGTATAATCTCTTACTACACTTAAGACAAACTGAGACAGATGCATTAATGCAGGAATTTAAGCCAAGTTAAATTCTGGAGTACACTTATTTACTCATTTACTTGCATTTACTTGCTGTGAATGTCCATCTGGGGCAAAGCCACTTTTCACGCACACACACACACACACACACATAAATATATATATATATATATATATATATATATATATATATATATATATATATACATACATACATAAATGCATACATATGTATATATATACATACATACATACACACACACATATGTATATATAGTATATACAGTATGTAGATGTATCTATATGTGTGTAGATATATGCAAGGGAAAATATTTGGCAAATGTTGGTTTAGGTTGGTTTAGCTGTGGTCAACAGGAAACCTGACCAAAACTCTTGTAATACCAGGGTTAGGGGAAATTGCCCTTTTGTTGTTATCATGCAGTGTTGGAGTTGGAATATTTAAGTAGCAGAGGTGGGGAGAAGGCTTGCCTGTGCAAAAGACATTGTTTTTAGTTGCATGCTCTGGGGTTATGTTTCAGAGCATGAGATGTCTATTTGTTTTGACTCTTTGGTTATTTTACATTGCTGTTTTGAACATCAGTGTTTTTCAGTTTCAGTCTTACCCAGTACACTCGTATATGTGAGCTTGTAAGGATTAGTCTGGTACCACTGTCATCAAAATTTCCATCAAAAACCTGATTTAGCAGATCAAAGCCAAAGCCAATCACAAATGGAAGTCGAATAATCTCCTTTTGTGATTGTACACACACCATTAGAAGCCTACCAAGAACAGTGCTTAAACATAATTTTTGTAATTTCTTAACACTCAGAAGAGAAACTGCATTAATAAGCGTACTGTTTTTCATACTGAACTTGACACAGACTATATAGCACTGCATGTTGATTAATTAAACGCATGCTGTCTGACATAATGAAACTGGCCCAAAATAAATTCCATTTATTGGGGTTGGGAGGTTGTTATAATGGCTAAGGTGTTTACCTTAGAGACACAAGGTGCAGGGTTTGATTCTGACATGGGGTAATTGGCTAGTCTTAAAATAGCCCACAGAGGCAGTTAGGCTAATACTAATCTGTGAACCTATTATATATACTTTGGGAACATCCCACCCCCTGGGTTATATGCACTAACTCCATGGCCGTACAGTTATGAAAAAATATGAAATGCTTATATCTAAGTTATAGTTGATGCTATGTGTGTAATGAACAGCAGATAAAGAGTATTGCTACTTCTAGTACTCTTCAACAATATCTGCACTCAAGTCAAATTGATTACATGCACACACGCGCATTTGAGTGTGTATGTATGTATGTGTATATATATATATATATATATATATATATATATATATATATATATATATGTATATGTAGAGAGAGAGAGAGAGACATTATCATTCCCTCAGGTATTTGGTGTACCTTTGGATCAGCATTCTCCACCAAGTTCTTCTTCTTCTTCTTCTTCTTCTTCGGCTTTTCCCGGTTAGGGGTCGCCACAGCGGATCACCATCCACTCATGATTGGCAGTGGAGTTTTACGGTGTCGAGTTGCTAGCCCAGCGCCCAACCTTCCACAGAAGGCACACACAAACACACACTCACACCTAGGGCCAATTTAGTGTGTCCAATCCACCTGCAGCATGTCTTTGGGATGTGGGAGGAAACCGGAGCACCCGGAGGAAACCCACAAGACAGCATTCTCCACCAAGTTAACAAGCTAAAATTCCTCTGACTATGGTTGGACTCACCGGCTAAACCAAGGATTCTGTGTCATAAGAACTTCATTCTAGATGACTTTTAATAATATACTATTTCACAAAGTAGTGGTACAGGCCTCTACCATAAGCAGCTCTGACTGTGCTATAGCATGGCACAATTATTTTTCGTTCTGGAGAAATCCACACTTTGTCTTGTCTTGCTGAGATTGTTTGCTTTCCATTACAAGTACTCAAAAAATACCTATAGGCTATTGTCAGAACGTAGAGTGAATAATTATGTTTCATCATAGGTTTTGCATTCAGACATGTAAGGACGGTGTGATAAAGTGTTCACAGAAAACATGAGCAAGAATTTTTAGAGAGAAGCTTTAATCAAAAAAGTGGATTGAACATTTGCTTCTTTTCTTTATATGCATGGAACCATACCTCTCAACTATCCAGATTTTTGCAGAATGTCCAGATCTTTGTCTCAATTTTTGGTGTGTTTCTCATAAAATGTATGGCTTTCTGGCAAATCACTGAGGATTGGCGTTAACTAACTAATGACTTACATTTGGGTTTCAGACTTCATATCCTTCAGAAAAATGCATAACAACACATTATATTATTCTAGCAACTTTTAAGTTTATAAGAGCGATATTTAAAATCTTCCCCCATTTTGGGGAGTTTGGTCCCCCCAATTATTTTAGGTTTTGTCCAGATTTCTTGTGCTAAGAGGTTGAGAAGTATGAAGGAAAGGTTCGAGAAAGGTGGATTTAAGAGTTTCCCTATTTGTTGTCTGCAGGCTGTGTGATGACCCACCACTGCCAACCATTATGTGATATTGATATCCCACCTCTGGGCCAGTAATCAAGGAGCCTCAGTCCTCACCACTTGCACTGGTGGTGGGGGAATTCACTGGAGGATAACAGATACATACAGTATTTCCAGATGCAGTTCTCTGTATCAAGTGCAATTTCTCTTAAGAGCACAGAGACCACACCAGTATGGGGATGGTCCCTTTCTCTTTCTCCAGATCCCCAGTAAGACTCCCCATTGGTACAGCTATAGAGTACCAACACTCTCTCTTTCCAACCAGTGCTTTGTGTCCCTGCCCAAGTAACTGACACACACACTATTTGAGGTGTGATTTGCACACACACCTGGGAAAGGCTGGCACAGGTTTACTAGCTATACCCTCTTTTGCCCAGACTATAAGGTAGTTACCACTGCCATTAGAATCCCTTGAGAGCTACTTTAAGGCTCTTCAAAGGGTACACAATATGCTGAGTGAAATTAATATTAATACAAATGGTAGTTTGACCACGAGCAAGGCTTTTAGGAGTGGCCCACACAGTGTCACCAAGTAAATATGCAAGTACTCTCAAAACTTAAATATCTCTACAAAGATCAGCCACAATGAAAGGTTTAAATACATTTAATAATAAATAATAAAATAACATGACAATACTAAATATATATTCAGAATGCCATCAGAGTCCAAAATCACAGGATATACTTAAAACAACATGGAAGGACAGTCTCAAACAAGTAAAGAAAAATAATATCTAAACTAAGCTTCACTACATTCCCGACTGAATCTGAGACAATTATACTATTCCCTAGTAACTTACTAATTTAACAAGGTAGATGATGTGGTGAATGGTTCTTGTCAGGTCCAAGACAGAATACAGAATGCTCTGTCTCACTATTAGAGACTTCTCAAAATAATATCTAAAATATTACAGCTGGGATAGTTTGGAGAATGACATAATTTCTGGTAATCTTACTTCTAGTTCCCAGGCAAAACCCCATTGCTAGCACCTGGCAGTGTTTAACACATACCCATAAAAATACACATACAACGGCTTTTGCTCAGATCTTTGTCAGGTGCTGGAATATGCTTCCAAAGTACTGATTAGTTCACCTCAAAGACAATGCAGAAAACTTCCTAGTACAAACTTTGTGTCTCTGGCTGCACTGAAACCTGTGAGGTAGCATCTTTATTGCCTAGCCTATAAAGTGATTTAATTTCAGATATTTTTCTAAAGTTTGCTGGGCTGAGTTTAACCCTGCAGTTTCCTCTGTCAAAACAGATACATTTAAACAGTTACAATAGTGCATGTACATTTCTGTTCTCTGCAGTACTTACACTGTGATTACATTTCAAACAAAAGCACTTTACAAATACCTTTTCAACACGTCTGTGCAAAGCAGTTTGTTATACACATGACATACAGTTTTAATACATTTGTAACACAAGCATCTTATATAAATTAGTTTGATGTTCACAAATGACATATAATTGTTTACAAAATTCTAGCCAGCTGTGCTGGCAAGTACTTCCTTTTGTGACCTCCCCCTTGACTCAAGCTAGTTTTTCAAGTGACCCTTGAGAAATGTTGCTTGAGAGGGATGAACCTGTCTAGGAATACATTACACCATGCCCTGTCTTGAGATCCCAGCTGCCTTGGCATTGCTGACCCCATTACAATGTTGCACTGTCATATCATATGTCTGCAACCCTAGGCTCCATCATAGTAACTTGGGATTTTGCTGGCTGGCTTGCTGTAGCCATAGATCCCCCTCAGACTTCTCCTACCTTCTACTGCACATACTTGGCACCAGGGCCTCCCTATCATGGTAAGGTTTCATGGCATTAACATGGTGCAGTTTGTGCCCCTTCCTCCTGCCTAGCAGTTTTACCATGTAGTTAACATCACTGACATTCCTTACCACTTTGAGGAGTCCCTCCCAAGCTGCCTGCAGCTTATTGTGTCTGACAGGAATGCAAACCATAACCTGCTGCCCCACAGCATACTCTCTTACTCGAGCATTCCTGTTGTACCAGACATTTTTCTGCTGTTGAGCTTCTGTCCAGTCCTCCTGGGCCAAGCCCATGAGTTCCCAGAGCCTTGTCCTGAGGTTTACAACATATGCCACAACAGTCTCCTTGTGGGATTCACATTCGCCCTCTCACTTTTCACAACTAAAATCTAGAGGTCCCTTCACATGATGCCCTTATAGCATCTCAAAAGTTGAGAAGCCTGTGGATTCCTGCGGCACCTCTCTGTAAGCAAACATCAGATGGGGCAAATATTTGTCCCACTCTCTATTAAACTGCTCTGCAAATACCTGTAGCGTGGTCTTTAGTGCAGAGTTTAACCTCTCAATCAGACCATTATTCTAGGCGTGGTAGGGGGTGGTCTTTAGGTGCTTCACCCCACAGCACTCCCACATTCAAGCCAGCAGCTCTGACTTGAAATTGGCACCTCTGTCAGTCAGTATTTATTTTGGGAAACCTACCCTGCTCAAAATCTCTAACAAAGCATTTGCCTCTTTTTCTTCCTCAGTGGAGGACAGGGCCAGCACCTCAGGGTATCTGGTAGCATAATCTACTACCACTAGGATATACTTCTTCCCTTTGGAACTTGGGGTAATCAGAGGCCTCACAATATCTATAGCAACCCTTTGAAATGGCTCCTCAATCACAGGCAGTTTCACCAAAGGAGCTTTGACCATGTCTCCTGCCTTGCCTACCTTCTGGCACTGCTTACACGTCCTGCAGTACCTTGTTACTTACCTGGAAATCCCAGGCCAATAAAAGTTCTGCATAATATGTTTCTTAGTATGCTTTATGCCCATATGACCTGCAAAGGGAATGTCATGGGCTATGTTCAGAAGTGCCAGATGGTAGGTTCTGGCCACTACCAACTACTGTATTAACTCACCTTCCAGCCCTCCCTCAGGGGTCCACTCTGTATACAGTAACCCTTTGCTCCAGTATACATATTCCCCTTTTCCTTGTGAACCAGGCTCCTCCCTAGCTACCTTCCTCCCTCAAGCCTTGTAATATAGGGTCTGAGAGCTGAGCCTGTTCAAATCTCTCTTTGTAACCCTTCTGAGCTCCCCTTCCATAGGACGTTTGGTATTCTCTGACAGCAGTGTTTCACTGTCAGCCTGGGTACTACTACTCACCTCTGCCTTTGCAGTCATTCTGGCCAAGGGAACATCAGTACCCACAAGCAACTGTAACTCACCTTCAGTCTCACTGCTACAGGGTAGCTCCCTCCCTGGGGTAGCCACCTCACCAGCCCTGGCTTCAAGTATGTGGTCTGTCTGGGTCCCCCCCCCCCCAGGGTACCAGACCCACATGCCTGTTTCCAGGCCTGAGTAAGTGTAACTGCTTGCACACAAAGTACTGCATTATCAAGATCATTCCATATCAGAACATCTGCAGGGACATCCTCAAACGCACCTACTTGCTTTCTTCCTTTTCCACTGTCCCAGTCAAGGTGAACCGTAGCCAAAGGTATTTGGAATGAGGTTCCTCCTAAAGTTCTGACTGGAGTAGACTGCAAGTAGTACTCCTCTTTAACCATTGTGGGCCTCACAATAGTTAGGTCAGAGGCTGTCTCTCTGTCTTAGCAGTGGCCGATTTCCCACCTACTAATATAGGATATAACTTCTTGTGGTAGTTTGGTACCCTTGTTGTCTCCAGACAACCTACCACTGACATTCTGTTATTCCCACTTTCTGGCTCCCCCACCATTTGTTCTCCATCTTGCCTCCATGGACATCTATATGCTACATGTTACCACTGGTTACATTTAAAACATTAACTCCTTGATCCTGGGTGTATAACTGAACTAGTGGCTTCCCCTGTTACTGACAGAATTTGTTGGAGCAGTTTAGGCTGCCCACCATGGGTTCCCTTATAGCCATGAGCAGCACTGGGTATCTCTTTCCTGTGTAGTGATGCCTGCTTGCTAGGTATAGGTCTTCCTTTTTCCCCAACTCCTCTGTAGCATTGGATTCTCTATCTGCCAACCAGATTCTCATGTCCTGAGGCAAAGTGCTATGGGCTTTTTCCCTCACCAAAAGGTCTGCCAGCCCTTCAAAAGTGGTCCTCTAACATCTACTCACCCACCTATAAAAATAAGTGCATAACTCAGCAGTATAATCACACACACTTTCATCTGCCTTGTGTCTATGCTCACAAAACATTTTTCTATAAGCTTCAGATGTTAACTTAAAGCATTCCAATAAACAATTTTAACTGTATTATACTTTAATCAATCAGTAACAAACAATTTAGAAAGTGTAGTTACAGCTTTACCATGGAGTAAGGGGGTCAGGAACCGTATCCAGAGCGCTTTCAAACATATATGAATAAAGTTGTCAAAATCATAACCCTCTGTAAATTCTAGAAGAAAATTACTGATGTTTATTGCTTCTGGGGCTCCGTTTAATCCTTCCCTGTTACCTCAGTGACCCTTGCAGAGAGTCAGCATTCCCTTTTCTTGTTGCCTCTGTCTCTCATTTTCTTTGGCTTCCAGATGTCTCAGTCTCTCTGCTGTTTCTAATTCCATCTGTTTTTCCTTTTCTTCAGCCTCCAAATGCCGCAGTCTATCTGCTGATTCTAGTTCCAAACATTTGGCTTCCAGTTTAATTCTCTCTAACTCCAGATGGGTTTTTAAGTCCTTTGAGGAAAAACTGAACTGTCCATTTTCTGAGATTTGTACATCCCCAAGGCCAGTCTGGCTGTCTTCCCGTTTGCTAGTCTGTGATGCAGCTGTGGCTAAGGCTGCATTCATTTCTGGTTAGTCGGGTTGGAATGCATCAGTCCTTTGGCTTGGCACATCTCAGCCAACTGGCTCCTTGTCAGCTTGCCATAATCCTCTGCTGACATCCTTGCCTGCTCTCTCTGATTAACTACACTAACAAAAAATAAAACTATTGTGATATGAAACTTTGAATGTCTAACATGTGGCTGTTTGAAAATAAAAACACCTTCTTTATTGACCACTGTTAACAGGCTACAGGATTTCAATATCCACACCACTGAATCCCAGTATGTGATGTGGTGATCCCACCACTGCCAGCCAATATGTGATGTGGATATCCCACCACTACCAAGCAATATGTGACATGCTATCCCACCTCTGGGCCAGTAATCAAGGAGTCTCAATCCTCACCACTGTCACAAGTATGAGACATTCACTGGGAGAATAACAGGTGCATGTACAGTGTTTGCAGATGCAGCTGTCTGTATCAAGTGCAATTTTCCTTAAGAGCACACAGAAATCACAGTCTGGGGCTGGTTTATCCCTTTTTCTTCAGATCCCCATTAAGACTCCCCACTCGTACAGCTATAGAGTTGATTCCTTAGCCAAGGTTCCAAGCCGAGTCCTCCAACACTCACTCTGTCCAACCAGTGCTTTGTGTCCCTGCCAAAGTAGCTGACACACACACTCTTTGAGATTTGATTTGCACACACACACACACACACACACACACACACACACACACACACACACACACACACACACACACACACACACACACCTGGGAAAGGCTGGCACAGGTTTACTAGCTATGCCCCCTTTTCCCCAGAATGTAAGGTAGTTACCACAGCCACCAGAACCCCATGACAGCTACTCTAAGGCTCTTCCAAGGGTACCCAATATACTGAGCAAAATTAATATTTATACAAATGGTAGTTTGACCAAGAGCAAGGCTGTTAGGAGTGGCCTACACAGTGTCACCAAGTAAGTATGTAAGTGCTCTCAAAACTTAAATTTTTATCTCTACAAAGATCAGTCACAATGAAAGGTTTAAATATAGTTAATAATACATAATAAAAGAACAAGACGATACTAAATATATATGCACAGTGACATCAGAGTTCAAAGTCACAGGATATATTTAAAACAACATGGAAAGACAGTTTCAAACAAGTAAAGTAAAATAATATCTAAAATAGCTTCACTATATTCCTGACTGAATCTGAGAGAATTATACTATTCTCTAGTAACTTACTAACGGAGGAAGGCAGATGACGTGGTGAATGGTTCTTCTGGTTGTCAGGTCTAAGACAGAGTACAGAATCCTCTGTCTATCAGAGACTTCTCAAAATAATATCTAAAATATTACTGCTGGGATAGTTTGCAGAAATACACCATTTCTGGTGATCTGATTTCTAGTTCTCAGGCAAAACTCCATTGCTGGCAGCTGGCAGTATTTAACACCTAGTACAGCCTTTGTGACTCTGGCTGCATTGAAAACTGTGACATGACATTGTTATGCCCTAGCCTATAAAATGATTTAATTTCAGATATTTTTCTAAAGTTTGCTGGACTGAAGTTAACCCTCCAATTTCCTATGTCAAAACACACATTTATTTTATTTATTTATTTATTGGCATTTGTTAACCGGGTTAGTCCAGCTGGGTTTGTGGCCCATTTTCAGTGGAGACCCGAGGAGAAAAGCTCCGAGAAGAAAAATACAATTTAAGAATAGACAGTTTAAAAATAAATGCAAGGACAGTTTTACAGTTCCATAAGTAATAGCTGACATATGGAGATATTACAGAGAAAAAATACTTAAGTCAAGGGAAAACACAAATTCTAATACTGTAGAGTACCAAAAGTATATACAATATGTACAAAAAAATAAAATAAAATAAAAAGCATTCAGGCAGAATATATTTAGACCTACCATCTGTAATAAGTGACATGTAAATATGAGACACACTAATTCTAGTACTGTAGAGTACCTGAAATATATACAATATGTACAACAGAGAAATATTCAACAGATATGTTTAGACAAACATTGTGCAAGTAGGCATATACTAAGCTGAGGAGAGCCTGTATAGAAGGAAAGAAATGAAGTATAAGGAGTTAAGTTAAGTTGGGGTTTGACAGGGGCAAGTTTTGGAGTTAAGTAAATGGAGTTTGAGTTTCTCCTTGAAGTGAGATGGGTGTACAATGCAACAAATATCTCTTGGAAGTTTGTTCCAAGTTTGGGCCATGGAGTACTTGTAAAGGAGTTTACCTACTGCTTTTTTGGGATAGTATATTTGTAGTAGTTGCTGATGTGATGTCCTAAGGGTGCGGGGTGGAGAGTACTTAGTAATGAAGGAAGACAGAGCAGGACATGCTAGAGATTTATGGAATATAGTGTGTTACATTTTTAGTTGGGCTAGTAACAATAAATGTGGGAATTCAAGCCAATTGAGAGAGTTTAAAGATAGGCAGTAATGAGTATTAACGGGAGAGTTAGTAATAAATCAAGCTATTTTATGATAAGTCTGCTGGAGTTTGTTTAAGATAGTAGTTTGAATATGGGTGAGCACGGGAGCAGCATAGAGAAGGGAGGGGAGGAGGAGGGCTTGAGCAAGGTTGAGTTTGGAATTAGTTGTTAAGAATTTCTTATGGCAATATAGTAAACCAAGCTTTTGGTTTGTCTTTTTATACATTGTAGAATGTGCAAGTTAAATTTGAGTTCATCATCAATGATGACTCCTAGGAGTTTAGTGTGGGATTCTGGATGAATAGTAGTGTTATTTGAGGATGTAATGGCAAAGGAAGATTTATGGTGGGATAATGATTGAGGGAGGAATAGTAGGAGTTTGGTCTTTTTTGGGTTAAGGATTAGGAGATTACTAGATAACCAGTATTCACTAGTTAGGAAGACCTGTTGTGTGAGATCTTGGAGTGTGGAGATGTTATTTGAGGTAGTAATGAGTGTAGAATCGTCTGCATATTGGATGAGGGAAGATGTATTGCAAGCAGTATGAAGATTATTGGTGAAAATATTAAAGAGAAGGGGTCCTAGGATGGAGCCTTGTGGGACCCCTGTTGGGACAGATAGGAAAAGAGAGGAAGAGGAGAGCCATTTTACTGATTGTTGCCTGCAGGATAGGTAGCTAGAGAACCAGGCAAGGGAGGTGGAACTCATATTGAGGTTAGCAAGCTTGGATAGTAGGAGAGGGTGGGAGACTGTATCAAAAGCTTTAGATAAGTCAAGGAAGAAACAATATATCACTTTGTTATTATCAAGGGCTTCAGCAATTGTATGAGTGAAAGATAGGAGGGCAGTAGTTATGATATGTTTAGGACGGAAGCCATGCTGGGTGGGAGTTAACAGGTTGTGTTCAAGAAGGTAGTTGATTAATTGAGAGTGGATGCATTTTTCAAGAATCTTAGAGAGGGGGATAAGATGGTATGGGTCTGTAGTTAGAGGGGTCAGTTGAGTTTCCACCTTTATGCAAAGGAATAGTGTAAAAAGATTTCCATGATATAGGGACAGTAGCGTCCTGTGGTGGCGGTGCAGTGGTTAGCATTGTCGCCTCACAGCAAGAGGTTCTCTGGTTCGATCCTCGGCTGGGGTGCCTTCTGTGCGGAGTCTGCATGTTCTCCCTGTGGTTGTGTGGGTTTCCTCTGGGTGCTCCGGTTTCCTACCACATCCCAAAGAAATGCTGCAGGTGGATTGGACACTCTAAATTGGCCCTAGGTGTGAGTGCATGTGTGTGCTTTCTGTGGAAGGTTGGGTGCCGGGTTGGCAACTCGACACTGTAAAACTCCACTACCAATCATGAGCGGACAGGTGATCTGCTGTGGTGACCCCTAACCGGGAAAAGCTGAAAGAAGAAGGGACAGTAGCCTCCTGTATATATCTGTTTATAAGTATGGATACTGGGAAGGCAATAAAATCAGCAACAAGTTTAAGTAGGAAGGAGGTAGGTTATCAGTGGAGGGAGAGCAAGGTTTGAGTTTCAGGAGAAGTGATCTGATGTAGGAAGTGGAAACAGGGTGCAAAGAAAAAGGTGGGTTTTTGGATGGTTTGGGAGGGTTTGGCAGAGGAGTAGAATTGCTGGTGGGAAGCATGCGTGATTGAATAGTATCAATGGAAGTGGTCATTGAGTAGAACAGCTATTTCAAGAGATGATGAATTTGGGTGGGGGGGGTTGCAGGTGAGCAACCTGGCATTTTGCCAACCCGGCACCCAACCTTCCACAAGATGGGTTGCAAACTGGCTGAGTGACAGAACCCACAGGGTCAGAGTTGCTGGCGCCATGTCAGACTCAAAGCCTGTCACAAGTGTTGTACCACAGGGCTCAGTCCTGGGCCCACTCTTGTTTGGCATCTACTTTTCCGAAGTACAAGCAAACACAGGAGGGTTATGGCTGACAAAGTTTGCAGATGACTGCAAACCACATCTGACACAGATATCCTTCAGAAGGGTCTCACAGAAGCGGATAACTGGTGCCAGAGCCATGGCCTAAAGTTAAATGCCAAAAATGCATAGTCTAGCTACCAAATAGGTGGCAATCCACTGAGCACAGAAGAAGTTAATTCTCATCTAGATCAAGGGAGGTCATAGTCTCCTATACTCATCACTCATCAGACCAATGATTTAGTACAATGCCCCATTGAATGTATCTGACCCGACACTTGCAGCAGCTGGAGAGGCCACAAAGTTCCTCACCAAAAGGATAAAGGGTCTCAAACATCTGTCCTATGCTGCCCGACTGAAAGAACTCCAGCTCTATTCAAGTCGCCACGCTTAACTCAGAGGTGACCTTTGCCTAACATACAAGGCCATGTCAAACCCAGATTTGATGAATATGCTTCACCTCAAAAAATCTAGATCCATCAGAGCCACAAGGGCAGGAGACTTAAACCTCGACACAGCTATTAATGGGGCGTGCTGGAGGGATAGATTCATCACCCAAAGACTCCTATGCTGTGGAATAAAATCTATATGTGAGGCAGAGCACCTCGCTGGCCTTGTTCAAGAGAAATCTTGACCAATGGATGGGAGATCGCAGATATACCCCAGGGATTACCTCAGTGTCACTGCTCAACAGAGGCACAGCAAAATAATGGGTATAGTTCCCCACACTAAAGGGGTGGCGTAAGCTACAAAACTATGGGCTAGGCTTGTAAATGCCCTCGGGCAGATAGCCTAGTATGAACCTATGAACCTTTGAACCTATTAATGGGGGTCCAGAACTTTTGAGGGTTGGTTTTGTTAAGTTGGGCAGTGTTATAGTAAGACCTTTTGTCATTGTTGGTGTGCTTTTTGACAAGATTTCTCAGATGTCTATAGCTATGGAGTAGGGGTAAGTATTTAGATTTTGTCCATGCTTTCCAAGCTTTGTCTCTTTCTTGCATTAGGGACTTTGTTTCTTTTGAGAGCCAGGGAGCATACTTGGATTTTTGTCTGATCTTTCTAAAGGGGGCCAGTGAGTTAAGGGTGTCTAGGAAAATATTATTAAATCTATGTATGGCATCATTTAGAGGGATATGTTTGAGGATGGACCAGTCTATGGAAGATAAAATAGAGTTAAATTGGATGAGATCAAAGTTATAGAGTTTGCGGCAGACTCTATAGATGTGGGATTTGGGAAGATGGGAGGGGACACGAAGGACAGAGATGGGTAGGTGGTCGCTAAGTTGGTCAGGGTGTGTTGTAGGGTTGAGGTATAGTTGAGGGGAATTACTGAGTATCCAGTCAATTATTGAGCTAGACTGTGGGTTTTTGCGGTAATGAGTTGGAGATGATATAAGTGGAGGTTAATACTAAGTTGGGGAGAGTCTATTTTCAGTTTGGACCAGTCTAAGTTGACGTCACCCAAGATGAGGGTTTTGTATGGAATGTTGAGGAAAAACCAGGATAGGATAGTTTCAAGAATTGCTAAGTTGTTCCCAGGAGGGATATAGATAGAAGCAATAACTAGTTTCTTATGGGGGCCAAGGTGGCAGTTTAGTGCTATGAGTTCAGCAGGATGGAAGATAGGTAATGGTGTGGGTAGTGGGGAGAGGTTGAGAGCGTTTTTGTATAGGATGGCAACACCACCTCCTTTTTTAGATAACCGTCTGAGCGATAGATGTTATAGCCTGGTGATAGTATTTGATTATTTGAGATATGTGGCTTCAACCATGTTTCTGATAATGAAATAATGTGAGGGTTAGTGAGGGCAACCCATGCATGAAAGTCAGTAGTTTTGTTGGATAGGCTTTGGATATTTTGGGAATATATGGATAAGTGATTAGTGGAGGTAGAGTTTGTGGGAGTTAATGGGGAGGGAGAGATTTTTACTTGGTGGGGAGTGGTTAAGGGAGGTGAAAGGTTATGTGGAGAGGCAGAGGGACCAGGATTGGGGTGGATGTTCCCAGAGGCAAGTAAGCTGTTGGTGAATTGAGAAGATATAAGCAAGGGCAGATGCAGTTTGTGCAGCTATAGTTTGGGTTTATAAGTAGGGGGATGTGTTTGCAGTCTATTCAGTTTATGATAGCAAGAGTTGGGGAGATTGAAAAGGGTAGAGGAGATATAAAAGGAAGACGTGTTGCTAATTGTGGTGGAAGAGGTGGGAGAGAGAAGTAATGGATGAGAGAAGTAGGTGTGGTAAGTTGTTAGGGTGGAGAGTATAAGGAGGAATGAAGTGGTAATTATAAGGTGTTTCATGTTTGTGGGAGGGGGAGGGGAGAAGAGGAGTGGTTGTGAACATAGAGGAGTGGCTGTGAAAGTAGCTGAATAGAGGAAGTGATGAAACAGGGTTTTAGACAGGAAGTTGTTTATTATTGGATGTTTGGTAAAGGAAGGGGTGGGAGAGGATGGTATAAAGGTAATTGTAATGGGGTGGGTGGGAATGGGGGTAGGGTAGGAGAGCGAAGTGGACCCCGAGCATAGCTAAGGCAGAACAGAGTAGGGCTAGCACCCAGGTCTGAGTTTAGCACACAATCAAAGAAAGCATAAAACAATCAGGAAGAAATAGTATGACTGGCTAGTGTGAGAGAAAAAAAAGGTAGATGCAACAAGAGAAAGCCAGAGAGAAGTAAGCAGTGAAGAAAAAGATGTCGTACCAGACACTAATGAAGTAGTAGAAAAGTTTGCCCAGTTGGCTCAGATTGTAGGTACAGGAGTTCTATTAGCGTAATGCTAGAGCAGAGCAAGGGACATATATCCGCAGTATGACTGCTTGCAGAGGGAGAGTACAGATGATGAGACTGGGAAGAAAAGGTAGAGAGAGGACACAAAAAGGACAGTGAACAAGAAAGAGGTATATAAACAGGTTAGGGCTGCCAGCGTCTTTGGTTTTTATTCTTTTCCACTTGCTAGTAACAGCATAAGTGACTAGCACATTTCTTGAGAATCTATAATTACACTGACTGTTACACAGTGAAACACTACCCCAGGTTGTACAATGGTAAAATCTTTGTTAATGCAAAGGTTCACACACAAGTCTTTTAAATTGTTTCTACAGTCACATACTTAGGACCTCTTTGTGGGAACAAATTATATGGCTGCAGGGCAAGTGTGATGGTTGCAGCAAACACCGAGATTGGACATCAGGGGATCAGTTTCACACACAAGGATATTGTTTATCAGTGGCCTGGAGGAAGCAGCAGGGAAGGTCCACTAAGGGTTAGGACCTCTTTGTGGGTACATACATTTAAACAGTTACAATAGTGGATGTACATTTCTCTTATCTGCAGCAGGCACACTGTGGTTACATTTCAAACACAAGCACTTTACAAATACCTTTTCAACACACACATTTGTACAAAGCAGTTTGATATGCACATGGCATACAGTTCTAATACATTTGTAACTCAAGCATCTTATATACATTAGTTTGATACAAATGACATATAATTATTTACAAAATTCCAGCTAGCTGTGCTGGCAGTACCTCCTTTTATCACAGTCTGCATGTGATTTCTGTCATCAGTGTAAGAAATCTATAATGGATTTCTTGAAAGAAAAATTCTTGATGGTGATGTGCTGCTGTTTTTCAGGACTGTAGGCTATGATTCATTTCTGTCCTCAGCATAAGACAGGAAATGGAGTTCCTGTAAGAAAAAAAAAATACATGATGTAAAACAAAGGCAACGACAGGCTTTGTTTGCCTACAGTGTGACCTTGAGCAAGTCAATTAACCAGGCATTGTCCTAGGTCACCCCAGAAAATAGACTGTGTGACCAATGGGCTGCCCTGGTTATATAAATGATTTTGTGTAACAGAGGTTTCACTGTAATAATATACACAGAGGATAAAGATGAGACTTCAAATGAGATTTTTTGATTCTTCATAGTTGTTGATCTGCTATGCAGAAAACAATATTAATGTGGTGAATTCTGGATCTGAACAGTTGCATTCAAGGGTAATTTTGTTTTAGGGGTGGGCAGCAGGTATTGCTGGTTATGAATTCTGTTGGAGACAGTTGTAGGTAATTTTTGTCTGTGTCGGTTGTAGATAATTTATTTCTATATAGCACCGATTTAATCAAGAGTTATGAAAGAATGAAGGGTAAAATGACAGCATGCTGAATGAATAGCAGAAATATAATTTGTCTTTAAATACAAAGTCAAAAACTTCTTGAGAATGCATTGCTAGGCGCTTCTAAAGATCCTCAAGGGCCAATATCTTAGTTAAGAACCTGTGAAAAGACCTCTTAACTGTACCTGTTTTGGAAGAACATTCCTTTTTTCAGTACTGATTTACACCAGCACAGGCTGTACCTATACTTGGAGACAGGTCCATATTTTCAGGCCTGCTTTATTCCTTCACAGTTTTATGGATCACCCACACCACAAATGATTTTTAAGCGGTCTAGTACAAAAAAAAAAACAAACAAAAAAAAACACTACAATCCTGGTTAGCTTAGTCTTACTGCAATATACTTCACCACCCTATATAATATATTAAAAAAAAACTCTAGCTTACTAATTAAATGCAATGTCACTTTTGTTCACTGTCCTACTTGTAACTCTCTCTCTCTACAAATTACACCACATCACTTTCCCTTACTGTCCTATACTACTACCTCTATACCTTGCCTTTATTTATGTACATCAGATTTCTAATTTCTATTTTTCTCTTTAGTAAATTTCAGAATGTCTCTCTACTGATTGTCAATTTCAAAATTCATATAATTTTGAGTAGAAAATCACTTATTCTAGGATTTATATGTGAATGAACTCTGCTTTGTTAAACTGAACTTACTATTGTAATAGGCAAAAGTGATTATCTACAATGTATATCTAATTGCATGAAGCTTATGTTATCTGTGTACATCTTATGTCTTATCAAAGTATTTCCTGTCTAGCACTTTGATATGCCATTCTTACATTGTTTGATTGTATGTGGAGCTTTTCTCCCTGGACCTCCACTGAAAATGGATTTTTCACCGAGTTGGACTTTCCCAGTAAACAAAAGTAAAATAAACTAAATAAAAATAAATAAATAAAGTGACCAACATTCTAGTGGCAACGATAATTTAAAGAAAGAGGACACAAGCCTTGTATCTCCCCTATTCTGAAGCAAAAATTCATGACCTTGTGTGGTAAGATTTTGCAATGCAATGCAATTTTTTAATTCATTCAAGTCTGCAGATTATACATTCTCTGTTTGATAGTGTTTATATTTTTCCATCATTTTTGTCAGCCTCTATTTTAAACATGTTTCTGAGTAGTATCCCATATTCTTACTGGAACTAAAAAGAGTTAATGTGTTATTTAGTATTCAAATTTTATGTTAGTTAGACGTCCAAATTTTTGTCTAGATGTACCAGCTTTTCAAAGGCCTATAATCTTATTTTTAAAGTGTACAGTTTGAGAGCTATGCCTATGAACAAAGATTTGTAATGATATTTACAATAGGTTATAAACACAATGGCCAGGTATGACATTAGCAGTTATCAGGAAAGCAAATTGTGTGTTAGAAATGAATTTTGACTGTCATAATGTTAGTTCTGTTTTACTGAAATACAATTTACATAGTTGTTTTTTTAGTTCCCACGACAACAGAAGAGTTCATGGGGACAGATCTAAGGCAGGAAGGGATGAGTAGTAACATTCAGGAAAAGCAAATGGAAACAAAAATACTGAGGCAACAGTTGAAACCAATCCACTTTTGGTTCATTAGTTCATAGATTTTTACTAGGCTAATGACCACTAGAACCATTATAAGCGTAGCTGTGCACCCCAACCCAGTCTTGTCTCCAAGTATCTTGGGCTTCTATTAGAAGGAGTGTGTGTTTGTAAGAAGGTACCTAACAGCTATGTGTGTGTGTGTGTGTGTGTGTGTGTGTGTGTGTGTGTGTGTGTGTGTGTGTGTGTGTGTGTGTGTGTGTGTGCGGTGGGGTAATTTTGGTAATCTGTTACTGACAGCCTCTGGATATAAGGCATATGGGGGCCAGACTGGGGGTGAATTTTTCAATTTCCTGTCCAGTGGTCAGTCTTTTGCTTGAATAGGGTCATGGATGAACTGTTTCGCATGGATGGGAAGCCTATTCCATAATGCTGGGATCCTTGGAGATACATATCTGTCTCTTTAGCATGTTCTGTTGATATCACAGACAAAGTACAAATTCTTTGATCTAGTGGTTCTGGTGCTGTTTAATTTGTAAATGTGCAAGAGATCCATCAGGATTGGATTAGAGGATGCCTTATAAGCCAAACATAGATTGTCTCTTAGTAGCGTGTAAGAGACTGAGCACAGATATAGGGATTATAGACATTTTGTGTAGTACAAGAGTATTCATGCCCTGAGTTTTCCTTATATGAGAAACCTTTGTGAGCATTCCATCTGTAGTAAGTGTTTGGTTTGGTAGATACCAAAGGGGCATTGTATTCAGTGATGGGTCTGATAAGGGCTGAGTAGAGTGGTACTATAACTTCCTTAGACCTCGATGCCATATCCTTATATGTAAGCTTTGTGACATAGAATGATTTCATTTTTATCTTTGCTACATGTGGGTTGAATGCTAGGTTACTGTTTACGTATGTTCCCAGATACTAATGACTGTATCAATTCTTAGGGGTGTTTTATCAATGGAGTAGTTAACTTTGGTGGACAGTTTCCTAAAGGACATTATAATGCATTTATTGGCATTAAGTTTTAAGCCTTGGCTTTGGTATCAGTCATTTGTTAGTATAAAACACTTGTTGCAAGCTGTTGGTTTCTTGGAGTGAGTCAATCATGGTCCTGAATTTACAGTCATCTGCCAATTTGGTGAGCCGAGGGTCTTTGACATTAATCTTGACTTCCGAGAAGTAGATGCCAAACAAGAGCAGGCCCAGCATGGAACACTGAAGTACTCCCCTGGTGACCAGTCTTGGTATAAGTTGTCTTACTTATTCTGGCTTCTCGGTTCCTATCTGTTAGCCAACTTGCAATTGAATGAGTTATGTATGGATTTCTGCCTAGTTTGGAGAGTTTGTCAACAATGCTTGAGTGGGATTTTATATCAAATGACTTGGTCAGGTCAAGGTACATGTATGCACTGTTTACCCTCATCCATTGCCTTGGTGACCCTCTCTAAGACATCGACTGTTCTAAAAAAGGCACGATCATCCCTTAAAAAAGATAAACTGGGATGATTCTAGTGTCAGATTGTCAATGTCCTGTTTGATCATTTCCATGATGATTTGTTCAGTGGCTTTGCATATTGCACGTATCAGACTGGTGGTTCTGTAGTTCCCAGAATCAACTGATGGTCCATCCTTATGAAGAAGGATGACAGTTTGGGATCCTCTGTTTGCTTGGTATGTAATCAGTTTTGAGGCTGTAGTTGAAGAGCACCTCAACTGGTCCTGATAGGTCATGTTATAGACTATTCTGGAGGCAACCAGGGATATTGTTGGGGCCCATAGCAAGTGCACCAAGCACCTAATCCCTGGTTATACTTTAGGAGAGTATGCTAGAAATTATAATACTGGGAGCAGCCAGGTATAATGGGGTTGACGTTAGAAATGACTTTATCAGCTGTAAGATTTGCTGTGTCACCCTGATTGATGAAGGTGGTACTGTTTATTACTGGCACAACACATTGCTGTAGGTTGCCTTTAAGGTACTGGACATAGCTGAAGAAGGCATTGCAATTGTCCTTAGCCTGAGAGGCTATCCTGACCTCGTAATTGGCCTTGTTGGACTTAATTAGAACACGTAGTGTCTTGTTTAGCTATTTCAGAGAGCTCTTATCTTAATGGGACTTAATCTTCTGATTTTGGACATGACTTTTTCTTTTGCTATATACTCTGTTTATGTGTTGATTGCACTAGTAGGATTTGTTTTTGTGTTTTGGGACTACTTCTGCTAGGTACACCAACCTCTATACAGCCATTCACATGTTTACACAGGGTTTCTCTAAATAATTCTGCATGGATATCTGTGGTCTTGGGGTTAGGAGGAGCCTTGAATTTTGACAACCTATTGCTTAGTAGGATGTAGTTTGCCTTAGAATAGTTCCTAATTGTTACAGGTCCTGTTTGGTTTACTGAGTTGATTTTTATTTCAAAAGAGACAACTTTGTGATATGACCTCACTAGTGAGTATGTGACATAGGGGAGGATGCAACACTCACTCATTGTTGAGAACCAGATCCAGTACTTTGATCCTCTAATTGTAGTATGCATGTTGTGGTCCAGGGTAATTGTGTTAATAAACTCCTGGAAGCATTGTCCATGTGAGTTTGTGGCAATGTATGTTCCCAGGCTATAGACAGGATACAGAGTCATCCATGAATTGGGTATTAGATAGAATAGTGAGTGCCGCTAACAGGTTTAGGTAGGAGTTGTGGGACTTTTGGAGCATAGATGGTGACCTATGTCTAGCTAGGATATGGTGCAAGACCTTACGTATGGTGACTTACACATGGATGAACTCCATGACATCATTCTGTTAAACCAAACTGGAGGTATATTTTTTGCTAATGTAGATTGAGGCATCTCCATCTTTAGTAACAGTTTGTGTTGCTGTTGGTCTAAATATGCAAAAGGGACTGTCACGTTGCACTGCCAGGTTACTTCTACAGGTTTAAACCGACTCTCAGTAATAGACAGATGTCTACATTCTCCAGTGTGAGGAGGGTTTTTATGGTGTGGAGTTTATAGTTTAGACATAGCGTTAAATAGTAACACCTTGGGGTTGCTTTGAGACTTTTTTTTTTACTAAGTTAGTAGTTTTAAAATTTTTGCATTGCCTTAAAAAAGGCTCCGAGGGGGTGGATAAAATTTTAGACAATGTCCAAAAGGCTGGGAGTGGAGGAATAGGTGCAGCCCATCCTTACTAAAGCATCATGATCTGTTAACTATGACCTACCATGTGCTCAGATATTGGATCTCCTTGGAAGTGACATCAGAAACTAAGACTTTTAAAGTCAATCATTTTAAGTTCATACTGTGGCATCATCCTTGATGAAGGTAGAATGATGCTCAGTTCCAGGTTCTTACCCATCTGTGGCACATATTCAAAGAGATTCATAATGTCTCCTTTCATGTAGTCCAGTGAGCTGCATCTGGGTTCATTTACACCCACCTGGCTATGATAGAATCATATTGGTGCTTGGGTTGCAGTGACTTCAGTGTGTGCATGATATTGCAGACCCTGGCACCAGATAGGCAACTAACTGTTGTCTTCTACTTTTCTAATCTGGTGAGTCAGGCATGTGTGTGTTGTCATACAGTGGAATCCTCAATGACAAAAGTATTTGATAAAGTTGTTGTCTGCCTCATGGGCAAACATTTCTTCAATCATTATCATCAGCTGTTGTACTTGTTCATTTGTTGAACTCCTTTCATTCCTTTTCAGTTCTGGCAACTGTGGAAGCTAATATTTTTGGAAGATCCATTTTTTTAAACAGAATATTTTAGATTATAAGCAAATTATGATAATTGAAAACTTTTTTTATGGAGCTTATTATACTCCTCAAAGGCAGTAACGAAAGGCAGAAGGTGAAATGGGAGAAAGAACAAGTGGTCAGCGTCTAGTACTTTGGACACAGTGGTAAACACAGAATATAGCAATAATCCACGCCTGGGTGTGGATAATGCTGGATTTACTCACGGTTGGTGTGGTTTGGTCACGAGGGCGAAGCCTGAGTGACCAAACAAAGCAACCATGGGTAAATCCAGCATTGCTCACACCCAGAAGTGGGTTATTGCTATTATACAATGACATTATTTAAGAAAAAAAAAATAATTAATTTTCTTAAATAATGGCATTGTATAATGCCTCCTTGCTGCCCTTCCACAGCTGTCTGGTATTCTGCGGCAGTTCTGATGTACTGCCCATGTGTATACCTACGCAGTACATCAGAGCTGTGGGCAAAATCAATGGAGAAAGCAAGATCTCCGTTGCTTTTTACAAACTGTTTCGCAATGTTAAATGGGTTTAACATAGCGAGGCAGCTTTAAAAAAAGCAAAGGAGACGTTGCTTTTTTTAAAGCTGTCTTGCTATGTTAAACCCATTTAACATAGCGAAACAGTTTGTAAAAAGCAATGGAGAAAGCAAGATCTCCGTTGCTTTTTACAAACTGTCTTGCTATGTTAAACGAGTTTAACATAGAGAGACAGTGTGAAGCAATGGAGATCTTGCGTTCTCCGTTGCTGTAAAAAAAAACAAAAAAAAACAGAGTTATCGTAATGAAAAAAGTCCGGGCGACCGGACCTTTTTCCATTACTATAACTGTAATTTACAATGTGCATGCTGACCAATCAGCATGCACATTTTTTGAATATTAATAGGGGGGGTCTTTGTATAATGAGAAGTAATTAACCATGTGACCCTGATTATATTTAGTTTAGTCAGCAGGGTCTGAGCTGTTACTGAGCTGCTTCCTGGGTTCAATTCCTTCCTCCTCCATTTGTATGTAACTTAGAGCAAGTCAGGCTCCCAGTTCAGTGAGAAGTAATTCTGTATAGTGGACTTATCTGGTCAACAAATAAGTAAAATAAAATGAAAAAATACATTTCTAAAACATGCTAATTTATTTCCATTTACTATCAAGTATGCTAGTCATTTGACATTCCCTCAAAATTTTGCAGGTGAAAATGAAAACTGTTTTTTATCGATTCCATATTCTTTTTCTCCAAAAGCTGTCTTTAGTAGATGTATTTGTTATAAGGGTAGATTACTCAACACAAGATTCCATTTATGTTCAAATGTATTTAAGAAGTTATGATTATACTGGGAATTTTGTGGGACGGGAAATATAAAGGAAGCAGTAGCTCCATTTTGACAGAATTCTAAATGTTTTAATGCTTGTCAGAAATGCAGGAAAGGTGAAATATAGTCTTAGATCATTTTGAGAAAAAGAACAGACTTTACAATTTATGAACAGGACTAACGTGCTTTGTAGAAAAACTGTGGAGTGGCACAAACAAGACACAGTTCTCGAGAGCTGTTGCAATATGATATTATTAAGAGAATGCACTTGTCCATTTTATGTCCATTTCATTTGCTTTAGTGTGCAAAGTGTTAGTGTTGTTGAAATTTACATTTCTTAGTCTTGCTCACCATGAGTGACAAGCAGAAGCTCATGTTTTCTGCTTTGGTATTACAAATTGACTATCCCATGTCTGTCATTCAGAATATGTATTGAGCCGAGGTTAGAACCGGAACAGAGTACTGTTGTGGTTGGAACACTGAGATATAAATACAGAGAGGAATGCCATGCAAAACATTGTTATGTATTTCCAGGTGAGAGGCTTTATTTAGCGAAGTTCATCTTCCTCTACATTTATTTTCTTTTTATTAAGGATTGATAGTTTCCCCCCTAAAGTCCAGACCTACATCTCTCGGGATAGACAATCATTATCTTTTTAAAAAGATATAACCTGGCAAACCCACTAAATCTGAAGATTTTTGCTAAATGCAAAAAAATGCACTAGACAAAATGAAGCTGTGAAACATTCAGGACTCAAATTATGCCCATATTATCATCCTGGAGTATTTAAATGCTGTTTTGCAGTGTTATTACCATTAGCTTTACCTTTGGTTATCAGTGATGGAAATCTGGTAAATGATTCATTTTTACTGCACGTGTCTTTCCAGATGCATGTAACGATTTTAGTGGAAGAGCCATTTTGTAAATAGAATGACACCAGCATAGAAGCACTGTGTTCATGCAGTAAAGCAGTCAGACTTCCCAGTCTTAGTTCTTTGGTAAAGCAAGTTGTCAACTTCTACTTTCAGACGTGGCACTCTGCCTTCCTTGTCACCAGGTGCTGCTGTTAAAATGTACAGGCAGCCTTACTGCTGTTTTGCACCTGTTGTTAGAGGAAGAACTGTCACTGCAGTTTGTTCTGGTTCTCTGCCTCCTCTCTCTCTTTCAATGTGTGTGTTATAAGGTATATAATTGATGGGTAAACATTTTTTACAGAATGGACTGCATATGTTCGTAGATGAGGGGGATGGCTTAACCTGTTGACTTTACATTTACTGGTAGGATCTTCAAGGCTTTTTTTATGAAAATGTCTCCAGACGTCTGAATTAATTAATTTGCTGCAGAGATTGTAGTAATTGTAATGCAAAGTACAGCCAACTGTATTTACTAAGTAATGAATTATGTGTAAATAATACGCATTTTAGAAGCATTTTCTGTTACATTCATGCCACAGATATTGCTTTTTTGAACAGCACAGTGGCACAAACCATTATCAATGGGAGAGGGATTTTACACTTCACTACCTACCAAGTACATGTCCACTGTTATATTTTTTTGCTGGAAAACATTTATATCATAAAATGTGAGATGGGCACATTGACAAATCAAGCAACACAAGTTGAACCAGAAAATAAAATTACATAAATTAAAATGACTGCCTATGATAGTTTCCTTTGTAAGCCTTATTGATAAAGGTGTGCACGTTAAAGCTGGTTCCTCTACAAAACAATATAGACATTACAAGCATGTTCGTTAGTACAAAGGCTAAGATACAGTTAATCTCTGCAAGGACGGATACCCAGCAAAGAAACTCAAAATGTTAGCTAGTGTTTACAAAGATTAATTAAAGTGTCTAGCAAGTTAGTCTGTCGTCATATTGTGATGTCATGACTGCTACAATGTATACTCAATGACAACATGGTTGAATCTCCAGATCTTTGTCATTGACCTCGAAACTGCAATTTTAATGGTTGCTGTATTTTTTTGCATGAAAGAACACAGATCATTGAGATAGAAATGTGTTCCACCTAAAGGATGTGCAGTTCTTTAAAGCCAAACCACACAAGAATCACTTAAGTGTTGTTTTTTTTTTAATGAGCAGGGAAGAAAAATATGCAGCAAGCTTTTTTTTTGACTAGCAAGTTGTTTTCTGATTCACTCTGTTATTACGCTGCTTGCATTTTACTCAGTGTTTCTGTCTACACTCACAGTGATTCTGTATTGTGTGTGAAGAATTACCATGTAATTTTAATCACAGTAATTTTCTTCTTCTGTATAAAAAGCAGGGTAGAGTCACTGATGCATGCAACCCCATTCATTTACTTTAACACAAACATTTTCCCCTTTCTTTTTTCTATTATTAGTGTAGCACCCTTTTGTTCATGTTAAGGTACAGGAGAGAAGTAAATTGGAAGGGAAGGTCCTCTGCCTCACAAAACAAGTCAGTAGTCAGCTTTGTTAGGAATCTCCAGTGCATTTTGTCACCTCTAATTGTAGTGCTCTTTCTAGATATATTATTAGAAATCCAGGCTGTCCCCTTTGAATGAATGGCTGCTCTCTCACTGGCTAGCAGAAACAAATGATAATAAAGCAACAAGAGATATTTTCACCTGTCAAAATACAAAGACATTTTTGAGTTCTTGAGCATGAATTTGATTAGAGTTCCTTTCTTGTCTCAGTGTGGAGGAGGTGCTGAAGGGTTCCTTAAATAGATGAAACTCTTTTGCCGTCCATTAATGCTTTGCAAGCGGTAGCATCTGGGTGCATGGAACAACCAGCTACAATGAGGATGATGATGATTTAATCAAAATGCTACCATAATGACTCACCGACATGATCAAAAACCCCAATCATTCAATCAAGAAGTCAGAAGGAGCTCTCAGAGCTGCTCGTTATGTGGTCATCGGTGAAAAATCACTAAGCTCATTATATTGTGTAAGACGTGAGTTTTAAGTCTTTCAAACCACAGTAAATGATGATTAATTGTGTAACAGACTTTCTTCAGAAATATTTGGATGTTTTTCCTACATGTATTTCTGACAAGTCTTTTATTAAGCGCCTAAAACTAGTATAAAAAAAAATAAAAGTTTTATATATTGCACACCATACTATAACAGCAGTCTTATTTCTATGTTGCTTCATTTCCCCTGTTGCATTATTCTAAGACACCCATAATTGCAGCTGTACACTTGGGACTGATGCATTGCTGTTATGCAATTCTCTAATTTCCTCTATAGTTTCACACAAAACAAACAAAAAAAAAAAATCTCCAGTAGCAGTTCTACCTACACTGCAAAGCTGTAAATGATAGCTGCTACTGTTCACTGACTTGACTTAGTATAATGAACTGTGGAAGACGGTATCTACGTACAGTTTAAAGGTCAAAGTGACAGTGGCAATGAATGTTAGCCAAAGTTTGTTTCCAAAGTAACAAGGTACAGGGCAAATAGCTACTGTTGCAGTATCCTAATCGGTGCTCCTTGATCTTTAATCACATCTGCAGTTTCAGGGCTTTACATATTCTCTCCTCCTCCATTGCAATGCCTATACTTTTTTGTGTATGTTTGAATATGGTATTCCATCCGTTAATACTGAGCACAGTTGTGTGGTGTAATTGTTGAACAGAAGCAAATGTCATAGGCTCCAAATGCATTCAAAATGTAGCATCCCAAGTCTGTAATCTCTGCATTTATCAGGATTTTCAAGTTATTATACTTGGGCTTTCTTTTTAGTGGTTTAGTTTGTGATAGTTCAGCTGAACAGGCTTCAATTTTTTTTCTTCACTTGTTTTCGATCGTCACCAAATCATGGATTGAATAACTGAGTATGCTCGTGTGAAGTATAGAGGAGCTGATAGGAAACAGTTAAGTGTATGCTCAGTATAGTTTTAATTTATGTGGTTTAAAATCCTGGCAGCTTAAAGAAAGTAAGGAGGTTAGTAGAGAGAGTTTTGCTTTAATACATGTTTTGCAGTTAAGTTCCATACAGTGAAATGTACATGCACTGGATGTAATAAAAATGTGAAAGATTAAATGGTAACTTGCAAGGAACATGCAGTGGTCATTTGATTGGTACAAACCACAATGGCATCCTTCCGTATCTCATCTTAATCTAGGATGGCCTTTTAAAAATTTGGAATAATTTTGACCAACCATTCTTTAAGTAAAACCTTATATATATGACTTTATTAACATGTGAAATATTATTTCAGTAGAACAGCCAAAACAAGGAGTTAAGGTCAGCATAATGGCTAAGGTGATTACTTTACAGCAAAAAGGTGCAAGATTTGAGTATCACCTTTGGGAAACATGGCTAAGCTTAAAAAGCCCCCCACCCCACCCCAGGGTTATTAGCCTAGTAATCACCAGTGAGTTCTGTGAGCTTTGACATTTGGTCTTGATTTCATGTCTTTGGTTTTATAAAATATTAAATGAGCCAACATGGAATCTAAGTAATTAGACTGCTCCTTTTTAAGTTATATATGTGTTGGTTCTACATATGCAAAACAAATTTACAATTCTGCAGAATATGTGGGGAGGAACTTCTTGCCCTTAGTTTAGCAAATGACTTGTCCACTCCTAAAAGTTGTAATATTAAAGTATAGGCATTAACAAAAGCGTTCTAGGGTTAGACGAGTAATTGGAATAAGGTTTGCCACTTTTGATACAGACTGCTGCTGTGTGATTTATTTCGTTAGAACGCCTGACATTTGTCTTCTGTCATTGGTTATTCTTACAGAAACAGATTCTATGTGTAATGGATGGAAGCCAACCCCAGTTATTTATTTATTTATTTATTTATTTACCGTTATTATGTGTGTCAGTAAGAAGTGTTGGCTGCTTGCCAGCTGTGGTCCCTGTGCACTGCTGTAGCCTGATATTTTTTCTTCTACTCATTTAAATGTTTAATTAATTATAAAACAGCCCACCAGCAATGTAAAAATAAACTAATCATAAGTGGTCATAAATTGAATGCAGGAAATCTGTAGCATACAAAGCTTGGTTATCATCTGTCAGGTGTAATTCATGTTTACAGTCCACAATAGGCTGCTATAAAAGCCTTCAGCAATTAACAAGGCATACTAAACATTGTTTCAGAAGACTGATGTAACTGTAGGTTGGTCACTATAAAATAATAAGTTGTTATAGTATAGTCACAGCTGCTGCTTGTCAATGCAGAGCATATGCAAGAAATGAACCCTTCAAGTTTTAACGTACAAAACTGGTAGGTATCCTAGCCAAAAGAAAATGGGAATTCCCTCCTCCATAAGAAAAGAATCCTTTAACTTAATTCCTAATCAGACTCCATACTCACGCACTGTGTATAGTTTTTGTTGCAAACACATAAAAATAATGTTTTGATGGGTACACTGAGAACAGATTTAACTATCAGAAAGAATCAGTTCAGCACTGAACAGTTATGTTTTTACCCAGAGAGAGAGATTTTATTGCTTATGGGCGGGTAGTTAGTATTAGCACTTAAGTGATGCTTTCACTTTGGTTTCTATTTTATGACCATGGAGTTAGCATATATAATTTACTGAGATGTATGCAATGCCCCACATAAAATATTGAAAGTTATGATGCAGTTGTGTATGGTAGTGTGGTGTGCGAGTAAAATTGAGATGTGTTGTAATGACTGAAGAAGGAAACTAATTTTTTTTTTTCTCATTTGAGTGTGATTCGGTCATAGAGCTGGTATATGTAAGTAGCAGGGGTACAGGGGGCTAACTCCTCTGCAAAATCTAGTGTTTACTGAGTTCTACTTACTTTTTTTTTTTTTTTTTTATTGAGTTATATTGAGTAGTAGACCATGTGTCATATGCTCATTTAACTGTAATTTCAGGGGATGAATTTTTATTGTCACTACAGTCTGTGTGTCTTGTCCAAAAAGCTACACATGTGTTGTGTTAGTATTCAGACTGAAGGTTTTAGTATGTCATGTATCATTGCATTGGTGTCTTGAGTAATCATTAGCTATCACTCTTGTGGCTAATGCAGTGCTGTAATGCCCTGTAGTCAGAATTACAGCTTATAAGTTTATACAGTTTTATTAAGCTTAAAGAGAAGGTGGCCAGTTTAGAAACTCAGCCAGATCACCCAGTACTGGTGGAGTCTAACAATGTATCTTGTTACTTAGACATTTACATCTCAACCAAAAATTTTCCATTGCACATCTAGTCGTACAGTTTTAAAACTATGGAAACAAGGGCAGAAATCGCAACCTCCATGCAGGTAGTGACTGCAGATGAGGATAGAACCCTGGATCCCTGTAGCTGTAAGGTAGAGATCTCCACCACTGAGCCACTGTGTTGACAGTCAAAGGCATTGAAATTCCCAAGACACAGTTTAAAAAAAAGTCAGATTCTGTTCTGCCTTCAACAACTTTTCTTTTCTCATAAATTTGTACACATAATTCTTGACTGTGTACAGTTGATAGTGTGCTTATTATTGTCATCACACTTTTCATCACTTCACTGCCGGTTTGAGCCTTGTAGGCGCAGTTAAGGAAGAGTACTGCATTGTGTAAATGCAGACTATTTTGTATTGTGTGTAGCATACATACATGGCACATCCTCAAAGAGAAGGCTGAAGTTTGGAAGTATTCTTCTAGTCCTGTGACCTATGTAATGTAACTTTTGAACAGTGTGTATTGGTCATGTCATTTCCAGAGTGCAAGATAATTTCTTTTCTTAACCCACATCCCATTGTTACTGTGTACAGTGTGTCACATGCCAGTTAGAAGCGTAGGAAGAAAATGAGTAGGCAGTGCCTAAATCAATAAGCCTAATTGTGCCTTCATTATTTTCAACACATCCAGACACAATGGCCAATGTATGCCATGTGAATGAGTTTCAAGAACAGTAGCAAAATGATGTGGCAGACTGTTGATTTGGAAATGAGGTGCATTCTGATGAAATGGGACTGAAATATCATATTTTCAGAAGTAAGGAATGTAATGTTTAAAACACCTAGATGTGGATGTTTTAGAAGTTAGACATCTGATCCTGGGGAGTTATTGGATTTAGTTTGTGCAGCACAGTGCATCGATGAATACAAGCTCTGACGGAAAGATCCAGGGTTTTAGTTTAATTCACTCTCTGGTTGAAGTTTATAGTTTTTTTTCATGTTGGTGTAGGTTTTCTCCAGGTGCTCTGATTTCAACCCCCTCCCTGCAAAAAAGTTGTCTTAATATTGTATTCACAAATATTTCTGTGGCTCATTTACCCAGTGAACAACAACATTAACTGTTTAATATGCATAACTAATCATCTACATATAAACATTAGCTGTATACAAGCAGCACATCAACATAACTATTTTCAAGTTGCCAGTTTGGCACTAGAGAGTTTGTCTCACATTGTACTTTGAAGTTGTCCACCATTAATTGCAGCATAGAATTGAGTACTGGCCCATCCTCAGTTATTCAGTCATCATTATTGAATGCATGTGTTTTATCATCTTTTCTAATTTCTTGCTGCTTTTTTTGAAATCACTACAAACATGGTATGACACCTGTGTCCAGCTCTTAAGTGAACAGGACATCAAATCACCTGTGATGTACCTTAACTTCCAGAGAACATTGATGAAATGTACTGGAGTACTTTTGCCATTTTATTGAATAAAAGGTAATGCATTTAAAAGCTTAGCACCATTCGTTCTTTGGTGCCATCTCTCATTTTGCATTTCTTCATCGGACCCAGCACACACAGGACAGGAAATGTAAATGCTGGAATCACATTTTGCTCTGAGACATTCCTTATCTGTCTTACTTTCACCTCTTCTGTATCAAAGTCAAAGTAAACTTTATTGTCATTCAGACTTCACAACAAGTACAACTGAAGTGAACAAAATTACATTACTCCAGGCTGTATGTGCAAATATCTAACATATACAACAACAATTCAAATTACTACACTTAGACAATCCTACTACATTCAGACATTCCTTCTTCTTTCGGCTTTTCCCGGTTAGGGGTCGCCACAGCAGATCATCTGTCCGCTCATGATTGGCAGTGGAGTTTTACAGTGTTGAGTTGCCAGCCCGGCACCCAACCGTCCACAGAAGGCACATACACACGCACACTCACACCTAGGGCCAAGTTAGAGTGTCCAATCCACCTACTGCATGTCTTTGGGATGTGGGAGGAAACCGGAGCACCCGGAGGAAACCCACGTGACCACAGGGAGGACATGCTGACTCCGCACAGAAGGCACCCCTGCCGAGAATCGAACTGGAGAACCTCTTGCTGTGAGGCGGCAATACTAACCACTGTACCACCGTGGCTTCCACATAACATTTACTGTTTTACATATCATCAGACATTTAGTAAGCTAAAGAGACACGGTATTTACTGCACAGAATTCCACAGCTACTGCTTATTGCACAGGATTCTGCTGGCACTAGTCTAAGGAAACGCAATATTTATTGCACAAAAATTTCACAGCTGTTACTTATTGCACAAGATGCTGTTTTAGCATCAGCAGATATCGCACATTAATTAGATTATACTCTGTTAGATTAATTGCATGGTGTATTTAAGACATTTTAAGGTTAATGCACACACATATACTTCTCAGTTATCATATTTCCAACTGTCCCTGATGTCAAGTGAGATGTAAGTTGCTGTTGGAGTTCAGTATAATACTATAAATCTGGCAAGGCAATGATAGCATCTGTTTTAGGGTACTTCATCTGCCTCGCATGCGGCTCCTTCACTGTTAGCTCTGAGATTTCACTCAGTAGATTCCTTGCTGGCAAGCACCAAGTCCTTAGACTTGGTCATGTCTTCACTCTTTAAGTTCATTTTCTTTGCCATTATTTTTTTCCTAGGCACCAGCTGTGCCATGCTTGGTCATACATTAGCTGATACATGACTTATTGTTTCCTTCATTGCTAATCTTGGTCGTCCTCAGCCACTGTGTTTAGCTGTTGGACTGTAGCCTTCCAGTAGCACCCTTTAAAGGTTTATTGCTCGTCTCTACCCTCTTTAGCTGCCAAGTTTGACAGCAGAACCTCAAGTCCATAGCCTCCTTAATCATCATCTGTGGCTTATTTGTCAGTGCAAGGTTTGATTCATTCTCAGAAGTTGTTTCCTTGCTTTTAATATGGCCAGCATAAAATGTCTGTTGATTACAGAAATACCAAACACAAAAGAGCTATTAACCCTTGAAATTCTGTGAGGCATCTCTGCAGTCATGTCACCAGTCTGCTTGAACCCGCTCCATATCGTCATGTTTGGACAGCCATAGAAGCCCGTGGTGTTTAATAAAGAACAAGCCACAGTCAGATATCATTTCCTCCTTCGCCTTCCATCTGATGATTTTTTTAATTTGGTTAGTATTTATAGATTTATTCTGGTTTGTATATATTTATTAATTTAAGGCTGATATATAAGGGAAGGTATCATTTCGTTTTTCAAGAAGATAGAACATTTTTTCGTCTTATTCTTTCTGTCAGTGAAGTTTTTGCTTCATATCAGGAAGATGACCTGTTTATTTTTCACAGTGTTATTCCAAGAAAAAATCATGCCAAAAGGGGTGCACTTGCTGTAAAGTTGTATACATTATTGGAGAATTTAAACCTAAATTCTAACTACTTGGTGTGTCCCTGTTAATTTCATTGCATTTCTTTAACTTGTCCCTTATTTCTCTACCCCTTCCAAATTTTCTTTGGTGAAGAGCTGTCTGCAGTTTCATCTGTGACAGAAATGTCTAGTATTCATTGCAGTGTGTACTAGCAGAGAAGAGGTGCTGTTCCCTAACCCCGAATGAAGAAGTGAGGAAGTGGGGAGGGTTACAGGGGCTAGATCCCCATACAGGAAGGACCATCAGCTGAATACGGTTATTGTCTTTTGTTATGAAAATAATCCATTGCAATCAGTATGAATTGTAATACATGTGATATTTTTAGGAATATGTAATGCTAAAAAGTTGTGTATTTAGAAATACTGAAGTTAAAATATGTTAACAGCTGGACATTTACTAGGTTTAATGTTTGTTGTGTTGTTTAGCATGTCACATTTATGTTAAATAATACTTTTATATTCTCTGCATATAAACTAATAATTTAGCTCTGAAATCCTTGCAGATGAAAAAGTGCTTATGAATTTTGATTAATGCATGCATTAAAGGTTATGAATTGTGTGAAATTATTTATGCAGATTCTTTCGCTCTGCCAAAGCAAACTCGTATTTGCAAGTTTCTCATTTAAATACTTGGAATCTGTCCATTAATTCATTTATGTATTTCTTTGATTTTTCTGACATTTTTAATATTTGTGTAAATGTACTGTTATTGCAGATTTACAGAAGTCTCTTGCTTTAGCTTTTTGCATTTCATTTTCCATGCAGTTTTGCATCTGTTCACGGTCATAGCAAGGAGCAAAACCCAAAGCTGAGTAGGATATGACATCAGGACCAAAGCAGTAAATAAGAATGCATTTGAGAATTGCTTTTTTAAAACACAAAAGTGCTGAAACTTGCATCTGTGTCCTAATTAAGAAGGGAAGCAAAACAAGTTTCTAATGCATAATAGACTTACAAAATCATTTTAGAGTTTGAATAGATGCTTATTATTTTAAATATTGATTTGCTTAATTTCTTTTTTTTTCAAAACTGGCAATTAAACTCAATACATAAAAGTAAGAATTTTAGATTTAGATTCATAGATTAATACTAGGCTAACTGCCCTTGTGAGCCATTTTAAGCCTAGTCAATTACTCCATGTAAGAATCAAACCCGGTACATTGTGGCTATAAGGTAAACACACTAACCATTATACCAACCTCCCACCCCCATGTAGAAACAACTCACAGAGCAGCCTTAGTGGGTCTTTTAAAATGGAATGCTTAGGCACGTGGTTGATGGAGTGGTTAAAGGAAGCATAAATATATTAACAGTGTCTATGACAGGTAATGCGTTGCATACAAATCTCTAATTAGCATGATCCTTGCAGTACCATCTGGTTTCTAGCAAGACATTTCTCTTACTTTCTAAAACAGCTTGGCTGGTTCGGTGATGTTTTAAATTTACTGCCAGTAGTATGTCTGTAGCCATAAAAGATGAGGCAGTAGTGGTAATTTAAATGATAAAGAAATGAACTGGTTTGTCCTCTGGCAGTTGTGACTTGTGCCAGGGAGAACATTCATAGAATTATATCTGGTGGCAGTCATGAGTCCTCCAGTGGTTGCTGATGATGCATGGACCCACAATAGTTGTGGGAGTTGTTTTCCAAAAGTGAGTCATCAGAGTCTGACTGGTCAGGAAGCTGAGCATAAGAAGACTATTAGCTAACTGTGAAACAAAGAAAGAACAAGGAAGTAGTGTTAACAAAATATGCATAAGGTGCATTCTGTAGCCTTTGCCGACTAGAAAATTAGCTGCTGTATAATTTGTATAGGATTACTCTCACAGTTCTGAACCATTGTATTTATTTATTTAACATTTGTTTACTGGGTAAGTGAACTGGCATGAGGAACCCTTCCAACCATCACCCGTGACATGTAGGAAAGAATGATAAACATAAATAAAGCAAATGCATATTAAAGCAGAATAACAGAAACGTAACAAAATTCAATGTTTAACGTGTTCAGTGGTACTTTATTACTTACCTTATACACCTTGCTCTATGGTTCTTGCAGTGTCAGGGTGCATTTTCTCTCAGTCATTATTTTATTTCTGTTGACATTTGACTCGTAATTATAGTTCTGTGAATATGTCAACTGCTCTGATGAGCTCTTTCAGCCCCAACCCAAGGCAGAAATTACAATTAAATACTCTGCAGCAGATGTTGTTATAGTAACAGAATACTGTATAATACATTGAGTACAGCACAAACAGAAAGTGAGAGAAGGAGAGGGAGATTAAAATGTTGCATGTAGCTCATACAGTCTAGATTCATCTGAGAGTATCCTTTTGTGCATATATAACACAGGAAGCATTTTTAAATATACAAAGTTAAGGCATCAGATGGACTGCAGAGAAAATAAACAATGCGCCACTGGAAATGTCTATCATGGATGCAAAATGCAGTGTTTATGTAAGGGAAGCAAGGATATACCATAGTGAGATGTGCATCCCAGTAGCGAACTGTGGCTAATTGCCAAGCATTGTCTAGCAGTAGTAGGAAGGCAGAAAATTAAATTGATCAATAAAAGCTGTGTTTGTAAGCAAGCCCTACCCAGTTCCTTCACAGACTTGAGGAAACTCTGGAAAGCTAGAATAACGTCAATCCCTGCCGCTCATATGCAACAAATGAATGCTTGACAGGATGTGATGTTTATCTTACCGCAGTTAAGTTGCATGTGTAAGGGTTGGCCCATACATACACGACTTTCTACTGCAGCCGTGCCCAGATTCATATATTCAGGAACTTTTGATGGATTAATGTGTCGGATTAAGCAAAAATCACAGGAGGATCCTTCAGCGTCCTTGAGTATATAAGGCGGGGATTTATAGATCACTGATTGGGATGGTTTAAATTCATATCTTAAAGCTCTGAATGGAAGAATGTGTACAAGTGCCAGCATTCTTTTTGGGTGTCTTAGCTCTTTTTACATAAATAAATCAAAAGATACTCTTTTTGGTAAAATAACCAATCTAAATAGGATATACTTCTGACTTACTTTTATGCATTTTATTTGTTTCCTTGGAATTTATGTTGAGTTTTAGAGATGTTTCATGGGTAATTAAGAATCTTACTTCACCTTATGAAACAGATGCATGCATTATCCTTTTAAACATGAAACTCAACTTCTGACACCTATTAGCTAACTGGGGTCTATATTATAAAAACGACGTTTTACAACTTCGAAGACCATATGAGCGACAACATATGAGTGAAGTTGTAAAACATCAAAACCAAAATAAAAAATGTAAAAACAAAAGAAAAACCTACCTGATCGCTTTGAGCAAGAGAGCAAGCCCCCCTGCACCCCCCACACTCCCCTACTTAAATATACCAACTCCGAGATCGCACTACGTTGAAGTAAAGGGAAGAATTCCCTATGGTGATCTCCGTTCACACTTGCAAGGTTTTAAATATTTGACCATTTGGTGTCGTCCATATGGTGTTCGAATATTTAAAACTTCATTCTTATAATATAGACCCAGCTAACTGATTCAGCCACCTTTTTTTTGTTCTGGCTGCTCGTACTGGGCATTGTTTGTAGAATTTCAACTTCCATATTACAGCCTTATTGTTTCTTAAATCATGCAATTCAAGTATTTCATAGGATCATAGAAAGTTACTCTATTGGCCCTTACAAGCCTAGCCAAGAATTTAGCCCATGTTCCAACAAGTCAGCACCCGATTCCACTGTCCAGCAGGGACACAGGTGGAATCCCAGGGATGTATTTTCTGTTCCCCATCTAGTTATCCAGGTTGCGCTTAAAAAGGATTAATGAGGCACTCTGCTTGACATGGAGAGGGTGTGTATTCCACAAAATTGGGAGTCTCTGGGACACAAATCTGTCCCGCCAACAAGTCCTGTTGATGTCACAGACCAGGTTGAGGTTGTGCATGTGGGTTATTCAAGTAGAACTTGACTTGCAGATATGCAGCAGTCCCATCAAGGCGGGGTCTGAGATTGCTTTTTGCTTTGTATGCCAGACAGAGGTCACCGCTGAGGATTCTGTAGCAGACCAAGTAGAGGAATAGGGCATTTAGCTTGTCTGTGTAGGGTGGATGTTTGAGGCCCTAGATTCTTCTGGTGAGAAACCTGTGTGGTCTCTCCAGCTGCTGCATGTGCTTTTTGAGGTACATGCCGAAAGGGGCATTGTACTCAATAACGGGTCTTATAAGGGAAGAATACAGGGATGTTATGACCACCTTGCCCCTGGATGAAATACCCTTACTAATGAGGTGGGCCATGTAGAAAGCTTTCCATACAATGGAGGCAATATGGTGGTCAAAATCAGTTTGCAATCAACCTAGGTGCCCATGTACCTCACAACTGATTGCTTGCTTAGGACCTTATGATTAATGTGATAATTTGTCAGGACATCACTCTCTCCAAAGGGGATTATGATGCATTTTTCGGCATTCAGTTTGAGGCCATGTTTCTGCCACCAGTCATTTGTTTGGGTGAGACCCTCTTGGAGGATGTCCACATCACTAGGGGAATTGATGACAGCACCCAGCTTGCAGTCATCTGCACACCTGGTCAGCCATAGCCCACTGGTTTTGGCCTGCACCTCAGAAAAGTATATCCCAAACAAGAGAGGCCCCAAGACCGATCCCTGGGGTACACCACCTGTTACGGGTCTACTGCTTGAGGTGGCTTCCTCTATTTTGACTATGTGGGTTCTATCCATGAGACAGTTTGCTACCCATCTGGTAACATATGGACTGTTGCCTAGTGAGATAGTTTATTTATTATACCTGAGTGGGGAATACTATCGAAGGCTTTGGCCAGGTCAAGGTAGGCTGTGTACACTGTCTTCCCCTTGTCCATGGCTTTGGTGTCTGTCTCAAAGAAGTTGACCAAATTTAACAGGCATGACCTCCCCTTGATGAAGCCAAACTGTGTGAGATTGAGTGTTTGGAGGTTGCCAATGTCCTTATTAACGAGGTCCATGATAATCCGCTCCATGGCCTTGCAGATCAGGATAGATAGGTCTGTAATTTCCTGTAACAGTGGGTGCTCCAGCTTTGTGCAAAGGGATGACAGTGGCTGTCTTCCACTCAGCTGGGATGAAGCCTGTATTCAAGCCTTGGTTGAATAAGGTGCCTAATGGTGCTGCAAGTTCCTGCCTGAGTTAATGTAGGATGCAGTCTGGGATGTTATCAGGTCCCATGGAGGCTGTATTTTTTTGCCTTTGAGAGGCCAGTGATGAGTTGCTCCCTAGAGATAAGGGGAAAGGGGCTGGTGCTAGGGATGTCCTGATTTACTGATAGGGGGAACAGAGGGGTGAAGTTTACACTGAACCTGTCCGCAAGCTGGTTGGCTATATCTATGGCATTTGTGTATGTGGTGTCCTTGACCACCAGTTCTAAGCAGATCTAGGCAGTTCCTTTGAGACTGCAGACATATGTGAAAAAGGCCTTATGATTGTCTTTAGTAGATGTGGCCAGTTTGGACTCGAAATTTGCTTTGTAGGATTTCACTAGTGCTCTCATTTGCTCATTCAGGCTAAGGAGAGATTGCTTCCAATTAGGCATCTGCTCCTTCTTGGTCCTTGACAGTAATTTTTTTTTTCTTTTATTAGAGTTCATTTACTGCAGATATCCACCAGACAGGTTTACTCTTCCTTGAGTAGGAGGATTTCATCCTGTCAGGTATTCCTGATTTCATGCAGCTATATAAATGCTTGTATAGTACTTTGGTGTAGGTTTGGACATATGTGTCAATTCCTATGGAGGGGGAGGGGTTGTAAAGCTGTTTATACCTTCCCTCTGGAGAATACAATCAGCTTTGAACAAGTTTTTTTTTACCCTAGCTGGGGGGGGGGGGGTCAGGGGAGATAGTGACTAGAAAGTGACCACTTTGTGGTTGGATCTTACCAGGGATGATGACACTGTAGGGATGCTGCTGTGGTTACACTTGTTAGTTAATACTAAGTCCAAGATATTTTCACCTCTTGTGGGATTGTTGACCAACTGGTCCAAGGCATTTGCATTGATGAAATCAAGGAATCTCTGGGCATTTGTGTTTTGGCATTAGTATTTCTTCCAGTCTATGGTTGGATAGTTAAAGCCACCCAGGATCAAGGTGAACGGTTGAATCTTGATAGATTCAAAGAGGTCCAGATAGGTAAAATTTGGGGGCCTATAGCTAGCTGTGATTTGAATTGGGGTCTTGTCAATTGTTAACTGCACCTGGAGTGTCTCCTGTGTGTCATACTGTTTGACCAGCCTGGAGGTGTGTATGTCCTTTATATATGTTGCAACTCCACCTCTTTTTGCTTTGCTGCCCATGCTTTTGGATTTTGAATGTATGATGGGATGAGTAACCTGGTATGGCTGGGGTGCTCTCCGCAGCTTTGAACTAGGCTTCTGTGACTGCACAAATGTCAGCATCTTCCAGGGTTAAAAATGCTTGCAATGAGTGCAGTTTCATGTTTAAACTAATAGTGTTTAGCAGCATGAAGATTAATTTACATTTTGATGAAATTTTCATGTTGGTAGTTTTGACCTCATGGCATTGCCTAAAAAAGGCACTATGGGGAAGGCAAGAGGTTGTCTGAGTGCTTTATATGGTGATCTCATTCCATTGGCTCAATCTTTTCCTATGTAAATGGTTTTCAGAGCGCTCCACTTTTTGTCTGTCATCTCCCATTGGCCATTTCTGTAACTATACTCCATTCCATTGGTCAGTTGTCTCTCTATGTATAACCCACTGACCCCAATCTGCAGGGCTTCTTTGTTGAGCAACATATTTAAGACTGTATTTGTACCAACATTTTAGATCTGAGGAAGTCTTGTAATAAAAATGAAAGCTTTCATATTTTGGCCTTATTAAAAGCAATCATGTTCCAATGCAATCTCTTAATTGCTTTGTAACGGCAACTAAAACTAATTGTTGTTATATCCTTTGCTTTATTTGATAGTTAAGTAAACATTCTGTTCTAACCATAATATAGCAAGGAAAGGTTAAGACTGTTACCCCTTGTTGATTTTTTAAAGATCTTTATATAAGCTACCTGCGTAAGAGTAAACTATGCATTTTGCTGTAAGACCAAGTTGTTTGTATACTTTAACAGCCTAGAAATTCAGTTCTTGATAAGCTTTCCTTTTATTCATTCATTATTTATTTATTTTATTTTATTTTATATTTTATTTTTCTTGTGTGGTCTTAGCATATCTCTCAACTGTATATTTTGTCTCACATTTTTGGTCTGTTTCTCCAAAAATTATGTTTATTTATTTATTTTATTTAATTTTATATTTTATTTTTTTATTTTTCATTTGTGGTCTTAGCATATCTCTCAACTGTCCAGATATTTTGTCTCATATTTTTGGTCTGTTTCTCCAAAAAATATGTTTTTTTTGGCAAACCACTTGCAAATCATTGATGACTGATGTCAAAAAATAATGACAGACATTTGAAGTTTAGACTTCATATCCTTTATAAAATTAATAATGCTATCAACTTTCTAAGTTTGTCAGAACTAATTTTGGGCCTTTGTCCCACAGTTATTCTGCAGCTTTGACCAGATTTCTTGCTGTAAGAGTTTGAAAGGTATGGATCTTAGAATAGGACTACATGTATAGAAAAGTGTCAGGCATATAAGTCGGAGTCTCACATTCTACCACAGTCCCCTTTCTTAAACATTGTTTCTGTTTCTACACTCTAGCTTGTCTGTGACAGCTTAACAGTATTTAATTATCTCTTTCTCTCTCTCCTACCCTCATATAAAGTCACTTTATTGGTAACTGATACTTATTATAGCCTGCATAATGGATATGTTGGTATAAAATGTGGCTGTTATATATGTATGCCCTTCATGTTACCTGCTGGTGCATTTTGTTTGTGCCATTGTTTTAAGACTGTGCATAGGTGAGCGCATGACAGCTGTAATGTCTGCTTACTGTCAACGATGCTTCAGATATCCAGTGACGAATGTGACAAGGATAGGCTGAAATTGATAAACAGTGATGGGCGTTGATGCTGTTTTTCTTCTTTGCTCTATGGTTCACAGTGACCCCAAGTAGCACATCTTATCTGTTTCACTTGTAGTGTGCCCCACATCATCTTATAGGTGTCTCCTCTGTGTTTACCATTTAGATACCAGTTAAATGAAGCATACTGGCATATGCAATGCTTGGATCTTGCACCGCCAGTCACTGCATCCATGCTGCTGTTCTCCTAGGAGACATGCTCTGGCTGCATGTCTCATTCATTCATGGTTAGTACTCTTTCTTCATCAAATGACCTTGCATGTAGTTCCCATCTAGGACATTGTGGTGGTTGGTTGCAGATGACCTTAAACTCTCATTCCAATAAAAACATTCTGGTTGTACTTCACTCTTCACTTAGGCTGACTGCTTATCTGCTTAATGACAACAGTACATTTCATATTGCTGACACTGTTATTGGTACAGCTAATCATCTTACTGGCAAGTAACTTTTTGCTGTGCAGATTTTGACATGGATGTGGAAAATAAAATGACATTTGGTGCAGATGGTTAATATATGTGCAGAACATAAATTAATCACTGCGTAGATAAACAGCATAATGAGAATGAGATTACACCTGGGGTCAATAAACACCATACTGGGTACAGGCCAGGTTATCCTGCATTCTGAGAAAACATTATTATTTGTGCATTGAACCTGTACAAAAGGAGTAATATATACATACTGCAGTTATTTACTATACAGTTTAGTATAATGTAGAGGCTGCTTTTCATGGCAGGCTTTTATACTTGGAATAATCTTATCATTTATGCAGATGGGTACGTGTCCCAGATACAGGGAATACGTTTTACCATAAGTATAATCTATGCCACCCCACTAGTCAAGAGAAATGTAATCAGTCCCATAGACAGTTACCTAACATGATCACTGATGTAGTTATCCTGCATACCAAGAACAGTATAATCTCTCTTGCCGAAGTTTACCCTGCAGAGTAAAAATAGTATAATCACTGGTGTTGAACTTTACTCAGCATATACTGAGAATAATACAATTGCGGGTGTCATCATTTACCCCGCACAATGAGAATAAAATATAGTAATTGGAGTGGACAGTTAGCCCACAAGTTACCCATATATTATGAAAATTGTGGTGCTGCAGTAGCGTTGTCGCCTCACAGCAAGATGTTGTCCCGTTCAATTCTCAGCTAGCGTGTCTTCTGTGCGGAGGCATACGTGAATGGGGCGTACCTTCATTGATGGTTGTGCATCAGGGCTGGTAACCCGGTACGTAAAAATCCACTACCAATCATTAGCGGACTGGAGTTCCGCTGTGGCGACCCCTAACCGGGAAATGTCGAAAGACACAAACAAACAACCACTAATGCACACTGTCATCTCCTCATATGTTGTTCTTCCTTTCTTGTCCTTTGTTCAGACGCCAGTTGTGCAAGCTCAGAGTGATCTGCAAAGTAGATCGCCTCTACCTGTAGCATTATTCATACAGAAAGTGTAACGACAGACTGCCTGATTGCCAGCATAAAGTTTGATTAGGAGGATGAATTATTTTTTAATAGCTATGGTTTAATTTACCTAACCGGTTTTACTTAAATGCATAGCTACCCAGCACCCTGATGCCATTTCTGTCTTCTCTGATAGTTTTGTAAAGCACTTGCCTTTAAGATCTTCAAAGCTATTGGAGAGAAAATGAGCACAGTTCTCTGGAAACAGTGGACATATTTTTATTAAAGGCAGTGGAGAACACATTACGTGCAAGCTTCCATTTAGTTCATCAAGAGTATGTGTGGTGGTGTTTTACATTTTATTTCACATATGACATTGATTAAGGGGACTTGAACATTTGTATATCACTTACAGAAAATATCTTCTCATGGGCTTAAGCGTGTTACATTCCTTTCTACCATAAATATATTTGTGTAAGACCTACACACCATTTTAAGTTTATTTGATGTCATTCTATGTTTAGTCACTTGTTAAATTGTATGAACTAATGATCTGTAGTGTAGTATGGTATAATGTGATGTAGTATAGTATAATGTAATATAATGCACCCACACACACACACACACACACATATATGCTTACATACATGTGTATGTTGGTTTGTCTGAGACTGGTCATTTTGAAATGTTAATGGTAGCTGTCATTGTCTTAAAACGTTGCCCGACTAGGGAGAATTTCTTGATGCTAGATCCACATGAAGCACCTTCTTCTGCTAATTGTAATTAGAATCGATGCTATGAAAGAATATTTAATAGGATGCAGTGGGAAAGAGTATTTCATTTTGGACACAGGGGAATGACTTATCTGTAGTATACTTGTGGCTTTAACTCCTACAGCTTCCGGAGCAGGTTTGGTTACATGAGGTAAGATGAAATCTGATATCCCAGTGCATCTCATTAAGCATCCTATATTTATACTGAGGGAGTTAGTGTCAAGTTTTCTGGATAACAGCTGCTATCTCTGCACCTAGCTTGGTATTAATTCAGAAAAGAAGGTAGTGTTTGCAGTTAGATCCCTGCTACACTTAGTACGTCTGTCTTTATTTCCTCCTCTCAAGTGAATGTCTGCTTATTCACACACACACACACACACACACACACACACACACACACACACACACACACACACACACACACACACACACCTACCTGCCTAGCTTTGATTAGGTTTTGTGAGATTCAGAAGAGCTACTTTGGCTATGATCAGCAGTCCTGTCACACTGCCCTATCACAAAGTCTTCAGCTGGGTGCAGTTGTTTCATCTCTGTAGCCTGCTGCTCAACATTAAATCTCTAAACAGAGCTGATGAGAGACGTCAGAATGAATTCAAGCATTGATCTGTTTCACTACAAGAGAGCTAGCCAGCACAATTTGCTGCAACTTTTTTTTATTCCCTCCGGATGCTGGGGCCAAGTGGAGCTCCATTTTCTGTCTTCCTTCCACACACTGTCTCTGAATGCTGTGTGCTGGGAAGTGTGTGAAAGATAAGCATATTCATTCAGCTTAAGTAGAGAAAACACTGCTTCCATGCTGTGTCAAGCTTGCATCCCCATCTAGCTGATAAATGTATTACCTTGAGCGGAAAGTGTGTTACTTGGAGTATCATTATATTGATTCTTCTCATGGCACTAATTTTTTGCTAGTAGCAACTTAAAGTTGAGGTTAAAAAAATAGCTCTTGTGTTGTATCAGTAAGTAATTTTATATGTATACAGAATATTAACTTTATTTGGAAAATGGTGTGTAACATTGTGAATTCTTATTAAAATGTGTCTGCATTATCCATCAGAAAATGCCAGCAGTAAACAGTATACATCTCCTGCTCTCCTGCTAGGCACATGATTAGGCATTTCCAAAGAAAGAAAAACGAAACTCCGGCATTTATGTTTTTCATAGAGCTGCACAGTGGATGACATCTTGAGCAGACAGAAGCTTGCTTTGCAATTGCAGGGTTAGAAAGGACAAGTCAGCTGGTTTGAACTATAGCAAACCAGAAAGACCAGGAGTGTTGACCTGCTTAGATAAGATCCGATGAATTTTTAATACGTTTTCCTTGATGTTACTGTTAGAGAAGGAAAATTCACTGGCTGGACATTTAATGTGTGTGCTGGAGGGGAAGGGCTGCTTTTGACGTGAATTTCTGTTTATAACATAGCACCAAGGTCCAGTATGCCATCCTTCATGTCTAACATCACATCTTCCTTCCTAGGTACTGTTTCTGCATTATAATTTCATCCTGTCTTCAGGCATGGGAATCTTGTGAGAAATGTTACATTTTTCCAGAATTCCCTGTCACAGATCACTTAGAAAGCATGAAGATGACAACCAAATTGCAGTGTTTGTTGGATGTTCAGTGGTACAGTGTTGTGCTGAACTTTTCATGTCTTGAATAAGCATTGGGTGCAGAGTATTAAAAAAAAAAATGAGGAAATAACATCTCAACCAATAGTATTTACTTTGGATTTCTTGTGGCTGTACTTTAAAGTTCTCCTGGATTGCCGAGCTCCACTATTAATCACACAGAATGACTCAAGCAAACTTGCAAAAGAACTTTTCCATCCCACATGCCTGTGATGATGTTTGAGACATAACCAGAAAATGTGGTATTAGGTAAGAACAAAAACATAGCTTGTCACCGTCCTAATAAATCAACACAGACAACCAAAGGCATTTGACAACCTTTATTGTAATAAAAATGAATAACAAACATCAAAATTTTATTGAGCCACACAAATTCAACATTGCAATAAATAGGTTAGTAAACATAAGGGCAGCACACCCGCTCACCCTTGGATAAGCATCGTCCCCCACTTGCTCACTCATCAAAGTAATCATGAAGGCAGCGTTCCCGCTCACCTTAATATCATCAATTCCATAATTCCATTCCAAGTCATCCACCATCAATTCCAAATATCCTATCGAGGGTCAAGCCTGACCATCTTTTCCACCCCTTAAGCCACACCAAACAGGTGGGCTGGGCGGGCAATAAGACCACACCAAAATGTGTTTACTCATACCAGTTTCCCCTACATAAACCCCCTAAGACCCACCCCTATGCCTGACCTCACTTCCTCTCCCAGCTCCCAGCTTAATTAACTCTTTCCTCCCCACTCCCTACCCTCACTACCTAACATACCTATCTTCCTACATCCAGTCCCCCCCCCCACTGTATTCATACCAAGGTCGTCCCTTGACAAATTCGTATGTTCCAAACTTCATTTTGTCACGGTCCTAATAAATCAACACAGACGACCAAAGACATTTGACAACCTTTATTGTAATGAAAATGAATAACAAACATCAAAATTTTATTGAGCCACACAAATTCAACATTGCAACAAATAGGATAGTAAACATAAGGGCAGCACACCCGCTCACCCTTGGATAAGCATCATCCCCCACTTGCTCACTCATCAAAGTAATCATGAAGGCAGTGTCCCCGCTCACCTTAATATCATCAATTCCATAATTCTATTCCAAGTCATCCACCATCAATTCCAAATATCCTACTGAGGGGGACAGAAGAGGGTCAAGCCTAACCCTCTTCTCTGCCCCTCAAGCCACACCAAATGGGTGGGTCGGGTGGGCAACAATACCACACCAGAATGTCCTTACTCATACCAGTTTCCCCTACAAAACCCTATAAGACCCACCCCTATGCCTTACCTCACTTCCTCTCCCAGCTCTCAACTTAATTAACTCTTTCCTACCCACTCCCTACCCTCACTGCCTAACATAACTATCTTCCTACATCCAGCTCCCCCCCACTATATTCATACCAAGATCATCCTGTGACAAATTTGTCTGTTCCAAACTTCACTTGACACAGTTCTAGTAAATCAACACAGACAACCAAAGACATTTGACGACCTTTATTGTAATAAAAATGAATAACAAACATCAAACTTTCCACACAAATTTAACATTGCAACAAATAGGATAGTAAACATAAGGACAGTGCACCCACTCACCCTTGGATAAGCAGTGTCCCCCACTTGCTCATTTATCAAAGTAATCATGAAGGCAGCATCCCTGCTCACCTTAATATCATCAGTTTCATAATTCCATTCCAAGTCATCCACCATCAATTCCAAATATTCTACTGAGGGGGACAGAAGAGGGTCAAGCCTGACCCTCTTCTCTGCCCATCAGCCCAAAGGACTGTTCCCCTTCAGACCATACCACTTTTCAATAGATCCTCCACCTTCATGCCCAGGTTAAGATTAAATAAATCAAGCCCAAATTCATTCAGATGAACTCCATCTGACCTATATCATACAGGGTCCCTGCTTTCAAACTCCACATGCTGTATCGTATGAACCCCAATGTCCTTCAAGCATTTCACCAACGTAAAATTAACATACCTCCTAGCCCTCTCCACTGCCACAAAATTCCTTGCCTCTCTCCACTCCAACCAGGGAGTAATCTTATACCATATCAAAACCAAAGATGGATACATCCTTCTCAGTGCTAACACATCCTCACAAATAACATGTACCAACTGCCTTTTCGGAACCTTACCTAAATCATTCCCCCCTAAATGAATTAACAACTTCTGCAACCCCAATTGACTCTGTAACCCAATAAATAGCTGCAATATCCTGCTCCACATCAACCCTCTTACGCCATGCCGGATGACCTTCCATCCAAAACGGTCCAGCCCCAAATGAATTCCGTTGCATCTAATTGCTGCATGCCTAGCTGCCCAAAAGGCAAAAGAATGCCCCAAGATGATGATCCTTCTGCTACCTAAAAAAAACTTGTAAACAAATCCTACTACAAAGCTATTTAATATAAGACAAAAAGGCATTGGAAAACCACCTTCCCACCCTCTTGATGACTTCTATAGAACTTCCTTCCTTTGCTAAGTCTGATGCCCTACCCATACTAAAAGAATGAGAAGAAAACTTATCCCTTTCTAAACCAGCACTACAAAGAACCCTCCTCATAATCAAATTCAGTTGCTCACCCATCAAGTCTTTACCTCCTAATGAAGTAAAAACCAAACCTTGCACTCTACCCATCTGGACCACCCACAATCTCTTCCCCCACACCACAGGACATCTCCAGTTTACCTCAGTCACTTCCAAAACCATCAGTGCCCCACGTCCCTCCTGTTTGTCTTTGAAAACTGCAGCTGAATGTGCACTGCCCTAGGTGACATCAACACATCCTCCCATAGTAATGAACCCAATAACACGGACACTCTAAACGACCCACAATACATCCACACACAGTCCGTGCTCCACACCACATACTCCTTCAAGGATCCACACACTTTACTTAAACATTGTAGCAACCTGCTTAAGATCTCCTTAGTCACCAGCCATCTCCTATCTACGACCCCAACTTCAACTCTGCCACAACCCTATAATACTTCACCACCCAGGACCTAGTCCAATCTTGCAATCCTGCCAAATGAGTAAAAGCAGCAATGGCTGCCAACACCACCCTCACTGTCCTAACTGCCCTGCCCTGTTCCCTTAACATGGCCAAGTAACGCAACAACAAAACCTCTGACCACTGACACTCCTCATCTGGTAACTGCCTCAAAAACTGATCAAAGTGAAATAAAGCCCTACTGTAAGCTCTTCTCATAGACACTGCCCATGACTGCTGCACCAACCTGTCAATTACTATGGACCAATCTGCCAAATGTTCTCTGGAATGATTGCCGGATACAATGCCGATGTTGGGGCCACCTGCCAAAACCTGCAAAACTGAAAACGAGACAAGCTATCAGCTATCTCATTCTTAACGCCAGACACATGCAATGCTGTGAAGGAAAAATTAATCATCAAACTCTGCAATAACAGCTTCCTGAGAACGAGTAACAAATTAGGAGATTTAGCCATCTTAACCTGCAACGCCCTCACCACTGCAGCATTGTCCAAATAAAAAAACACCCTCCTACCTTTTAAACAATCCTGCCAATCCACCAAAGCTGCCCAAATAGGCATCAATTGCAAAAAGACAACATTGTGTTTCCACTCTTATGATCAATGCTCCAGCCAAGGGGCCAAAAACAATTGGCCTGCAAAGTAAGCTCCCATGCCTAGACCCCCAGCTGCATCATTAAACAACTGTATCTCCCATTGTTCTACCGAATCTGACTGCCAGAATGAAATCCCGTTAAACAGTTCCAACTCTAAATCCTCTTGCACTAGCTTAGTGACCCACACTCTGTGGTGCTTACTCCTCCATCCTTCAACAGAAATGCTACAGACCAGCAAAACATGTGCCCTGGATGCACAGCCCTATAAGAGAAATTCATCAAACTAAACAATTCCATAACCTCTCACACCCGAACCTTGGATTTGGACTTCACCCAACAGATTTTCTCCTGTACCGAACCAAATTGTCCCACGGTAAACAAAACAGGCCTTGTCCTGCATCTACTGTCAAGGCCAAAAAATCCCACACCTTCACAGGGCCCTCTAACAAATGATGAATCAAACGAAATTCACCTTGCTTTTTCTTAGGAACCAACCCTAATGGTGACACCTTAAGTTAGAAAACAGAGGACAACTAAACCGACCCAACAATCTCCCTGCCTGACACTCTTTGTCAATCAGCTCCTGCAAAACCCCCTCCCTCCCCTTTACAAACTTCAAGGTTTTTTCCACCACAATGTCCCCCACCAACGTGGACATAATTGAAAAAACCCTTGAAAAACCCTCAATCAATTCCCCTGCCACACTTGGCAGTGGATAATGGGTCAGGAACAACTCCAAAACCTGGACTTTAATAGGGGAATGAGTCCCCCGGTCGCCCCCTAATTCCTTGAAAGGACCTCCCCTTTGCCCCCAAAAGGTACCCCTGCTTTGCCCACCTACCCATGCCAGGTGAGAACCAACCCAACCCCTAGGACCCGCAGAATAAGATGTCTGCCCCCCAGCAGGGCCCCCCACCCCCCCACATAATGTAACACCATGAGCTCCCATACACCTAGAGCAAATATGTGAAAATTTACAACCTATCCAAGAACACTTCCCTGCATTAAACACCCAACATATCCCAACACCCCCCTCCGATGGTTGAGCCAATCTACTCCCTGCACCTGTGTCCATCATGGTAGAAAGCCAAATGTCCAGGTGTCTATCCCCCCCATTGCATGGATTTATCCACCACTTTTCTCTTATGAAACTTCTGATCATACCAAAACCAGGCATAGCCTGGCCACAACCTCTGTGCTTCCCTGACAGTCAAAAAATAAGCCAGAAGAGAAAGAGCCAGTGAAGTATCCTTCTCCATCCAATCCACCATGTAGTATATAAAACCAAGGACCCAGTAATCCCATGACCTGGGCCTAAACCTACCTACCCTTCTGTGACTTATGGCCGCCAGTGCCGACAAAAGGTCCTTCCCATTAGCCACTGTCAACCGTTGCACCCCATCAGCATAAAGCAATTCAAAAATATCAATGAATTCCCCTTTCCAAGTCTTCTCCTTCATCACCAAAGATATGTGGGGAGTCAAAACAATGGGAACCCCTTCCTGACGTAAGGCCTGCATCACCAACCAATCCCCTGGCCGTGACCCAAAATGAGATGCCACAACATACAAGTCAGACCCCAAATCTGGATCAAGCAATGTTAGAGTATTATCAAAAAAGGCTTCACAATCAACCAACGCCTCTAAACCCCTACCCGCTAGCTCACATTGGACCCCCTCACTGCACCCTGATGCCCCTCCCATAGCTGCCGCTGTATCCTCACTCCTCATCAGACCTGATAAAGAATTACATGCAGAAGATGAAGGGGCCACCAGCGACATCCCAGCCTCCATTGCCACATCCTCCAATGCTGACTGTCTGGCTTTATTCGCCCTCGACCCCCGGGTTGTAGCCACCATCTGCCTCTTCCACTGCGATTTCGGATTCTGAGCACTAGTTGATGGAACTTCAGTAGAAATGTCCTTGAAGAGGTCCTTAGCCTGCACCACAATACAGGCCCACCTCTGTCTCAACTCTTCAGCCATGATAACCTAAAGAAACAAAAGAGAAATTGTTGTTAAAACAACCTTTTAAAGAAATGCATGCTAGCACCAACCAGTACCTGCAGACAAATAGCACATACAATTCCTAAAATCCTTATGCCCATCACCTCTCCTAAACCATTACCCTCAACTACTTAATCCCCTACCTACCTTCTGTAAGTCAGCCTAGGGAAAAAAAAAATTGACTGTCTGGGGACTTGAACCATGCACCTCTGCATGTCACTGCAATCTTGTGCGTCTAACAGCTAGTTACTTCTACCACCTAATGCCAGTCACCCCAGACTATGCCATCTAATCTGCTATATTTTCATTGTACATCTAGGATATATATATTTATTTCTTCTTTATATATGTATATATATATATATATATATATATATATATATATATGTATATATATACACTAAATACTAACTATAGTACACCCCAAACCCTACTTAACTAAAGAACCTAGCCTGATATCCCTGCCTGCCCATACAGACTAGCTGTTACACATGTACACTCTTCTGCTGCTTTCCTTATTTTTCATTTTTTTTTTATATAATAAAGCAGGCAATCCATGATTACCGATGCTACTGCACATGTGCGCACTATCCACTCAAACGCGGAAAGCCGCAGAGCTTACCTGCAGCCCAGAAACCACTAACCACCAGGAAGAAAGCATCCAAAAGAGCCGGGAACACTCCCCCAAGACCCAGGGACATACCACTAGCCACCAGGGCACAAAAACCATCATGCAAACCTCCCAAAGCAGCGACTAGGCACCAGGTAAAGAAAAAAACAACAGAACCCCGGAAACCTCTCAAAGCCACCACTAACTACCAGGTAACCGAAACCATCCACACAAACCTCACAAAGCTGCCATTAGACACCAGGGAACAGAACTATGTACACAAGCCTCACAAAGCCATCATTAGAAACCAGGGAACCTCCCAAAGCTGTCATTAGACACCAGGGAAACAAGAAACAGCCATTAAAACCCACCACAACCAAGTAAAAGCCACTAGACCACCATGGAACCACTTAACACACCAAAAGATAAAGAAAAACATGACAAGCCACTAAACCACCAGGGAACCCAATAAGATGAAGAAACGCAATGAGAGAAATAACAACTAAACCACCATGGACACAAATACCTAATTATGTCTACACTACATATCCACACAGTACTGCCATATGCCTTTTACATCACCCACCATAACTCACCCCCCCAAAAAACAAAAAAAAAAAAATATATATATATATATATATATATATATATATATATATATATATATATATATATATACACACACAAATAATCCATACTGTACTCACCTCGCTGACTAGCACTACCCAAGGCCTACCTTACTCATGGCCGGCCTTAGGCATAGGCGAACTAGGCGACCGCCTAGGGCGCCGTACAGGCCGGCCTTGTAAAGGGCATGTTATGCATTTATTTACTTATTTTTTTTTTAATTAATATAAAGTTTGCTCTCTTCTTGGCACTGGAACCAGAGGGCGGGGGGGGGGGTAGGCGAGGCTAGCACCCTCCCACTTACAGCTGCAGGTTAGCCAGGAGGCTAAAAAAATTTTAGTTTGTGGTGCTAGAATCATCTCCTTTAAGGAGAAACTTGCGTGCGTCACGACACCAATGTCATCCAAATGCATTCTGCAGTTCCGCGCGGAATTTAAGCCAGTAGTTCAAAAGAAGAGTTATGTCTATATCTCCGCCTGTGGCCGTTTGGGTTATAAAGAAGGTAAGTGTATGTTTGTCCGTTTATGTGTAATTTAAACTGTTTATTTCTGTATGAGAAAGAATGTGTGTTGGTATGTACGTATATTGTATGAGATACAAAGTGTGTGTATGTTACTGTGTGAGAGTAGGAGTGTGTGTGTGTGTGTGTGTGTGTGTGTGTGTGTGTGTGTGTGTGTGTGTGTGTGTGTGTGCATGTATGGAATTTAAACTAGCCATTCATTCCTTTGAGAGCCTTTGTTGCTGTGCAAGAGAGTAGATGTGTGTGTGTTGCTTTGTGAAAGAGTCGCTGTATGTGTGTGCTGCTGTGGCAGAGCAGAGAAGGTAGGTGTGTGAATAATTTAAACTAGTAGTTTATCTCATTTCTGTATGAGAGAGAAAAGTGCGTGTGTTTTGTATGAGAGCAGAATTGGAGTGTGTGTTATTTAAATTAGTCATTAGATGCAGTATGAAAGAGAAGGTTGTGTGTGTGTGTGTGTGTGTGTGTGTGTGTGTGTGTGTGTGTGTGTAGTGTGTGTGTGTGTGTGTGTGTGTGTGTGTGTGTGTGTGTGTGTGTGTGTGTGTGTGTGTGTGTGTGTGTGTGTGTGTGTGTGTGTGTGTGTGTGTGTGTGTGTGTGTGTGTGTGTGTGTGATACCTCTCAACTTCTTAGAGCAAGAAATCTGGACTAAGCCATAAAGTGGGATAATGGCCCTAAAATAGGAAAACTTTTTAAATATTGCTCTTACAAACTTAGAAAGCTGATATGTTTTGCATTAGTGCTGCAACTTCAGTCTTGAAAGATTTACCAGTAATTTGGCAAAAAAACATAACTTTATGGAAAACAGACAAAAAATGAGGTCCCTCTCAAGTATCCAGATTTAGCATTATAGCTTGTCTGTTTCTCATAATTTGTGGTTTTCTGGCAAATCAGGGAGGACTGAAGTCACTAAATAGCACTGCAAGCAAAACTATCCCTATTTTTTTGGCCATTGTATCCATATTATTTTAGGCTCTGTCCAGATTTTTTGCAATAAGAGGTTGAGAGGTATACCTCTCAACTGTCCAGATTTTTGCCTCATATTTTTGGCCTATTCCTCTTAAAAGTTATGGTTTTCTGGCAAATCACTGAGGACTGAAATAACTAAATGCCAAACATTTGAGTTTCAGCCCTCATTTCCTTCAGAAAGTGCATGCTAAGACAAATGCTTCTAAGTCTGTAAAAGCAATATTTTAATTTGTCCCTCTTTTTGTGGCCTTTGCCCCCCCCCCCAATATTTTAGGCTTTGTCCAGCTTTCTTGTACTAAGAGGTTGAGCGGTATGGAGACATGGTATGTAATGCCTTAGTTGCCGAATGTTTGGTGCATTTTAAGGGGGGATAGGGGTTTGCATTCCCGAGTGTCCTCTTTTCTATAAGATGCATAGTTGTCAGTTTCTCAGTCATTCCTTATTGCAATATTACCAGCTTACCCGTTTTTTTAATGTAAAGTAGGCAATTACTTTGTCAAGGGCAGCAGGAACTGAATTTGTAGATGAAGCACTGAAATGTAAAGTTGTTTGCCAGTAACAACCTCTTCATTATTTACAAATCTCTTTAATGTAGAATTATTCGGATGAATTTTACTTCTGCAGAGATTGTGCTTATGATTGACACTGGTGGATTGTAATGACAGAAGTCTGAGTGGCCTTTTATGGTTACAATGTTCTGAAATGGGCAGTTTTGTCATTATTGGGTCATGCATTTTGTTTCATTGCTTGCTGGAAAAATGTTCAAAATTACAAATTTAAAACATACTAACAACTGGTGCTGTATTGCACAATGAATATAATTTATTACAATCAGGAAGGTGAATCAAAGAACACATACAGGTATTCATGGCCATAAAAATGTGGTCAAGGAGCCTGTAGTTTGAAAATAGCCCAAAGGTAAACTTAATTCTCCACTTTCCAGATGCATTTTATTTGAATGTAGGTTTTCATGCTGTTTTAATGGCAGGGAAGTTTACTGCTCATGTAAGCCTGTTTTCATTGTGAGGCTGTACTGTTTAGCAAGTGGCTATTGGTGTTTGTGCATTTTATTTCAAAGGAAGAAAGTTTAGTGCTGCTCATGCTAAGTCTGTTTTCAATGTGCAACTGTTTTATCAAATGGCACACTGCTGTAGAATCTGAAAGCAGTGTTAGTAGCATAATTGCCTTTGGTGCAGAAGGCTGTGGATTCTACTTCCACACCATGTAGATGAAGTACTGACTTCGCAGAAGTGCTGATATCGCAGTACCCATATGATTGCAGATTATTTGGTGTATTATAAGGAGAAATAGGGGCTTTACACTCCTGAGTGTTTCCTCCTTTGTATGAGATGGCTTGTAAGAGATAACTATGAACTGGTTGGTTTCAGTCATTTCTATTGTAATATTACCAGTTTACCAAATTTTTAATGTAATATAGATGATTAATTCAAGGGCAACAGGCACTGCATTTGTAGATGAAACATTGAGGTGTAAAGTTGTTTGCCAGTAGCATCCTCTTCATTAGTTACAGATTTCTTTTACTGTGGAATTATTCCGATGATTTTACTTCTGTAGAGATTTTATATCGAGTGATATTGGTGAATTGTAATGACAGAAGTCTGGGTTGCATTTTATGGTTGAAATTTTCTGAAGTGGGTAGTTTTGTCATTGGTTTATACTTTGTTTCATTGCTTATTAAAATGTTTAAAACTACAAATTTAAAACACATTCTAACAAGTGGTGCTATATTATGCAAGGAAAACACATTCTAACAAGTGGTGCTGTATTATACAAGGAATATAACTTAATACAATCAGGAAGGTGAATAAAAGAACAAATTCATGTATGCATTGCCCTAAAATGTGTGCAAGGAGTCTAATTAGAAAACTGCCCAAAGGTAAACCTAATCCTCCACTGGCCAGATGCATTTTCTAGGAATGTGGGATTTCATGCCATCTCAATGGCAGAGAAGGTTACTGGTCATGCTAAGTCTGTTTTCATTGCGAGACTGTATCGTTTAGCAAATGGGTATCTGTGTTTGTGCTATTCTAGTTTAAGCTACTGTACACAGGGGGGAGAGAGGTTGCTATTCTACTTTCACTGAGCTGTAAGGCTCGCTCGCCTACCCAAAGTAAATTAAACTGTGTAGATTAACTTAAGCATCCCTTTGAAAGGAGGCACATAGGCTTCTGTTTTCTGAGGGCATGACTTTTACAGTAAAATGTGTGAAGGAGCAACAGATAAAGCAGGTTTATTTAAAAAATTCCACCTTCACTTGCAGTTTAACTATATTACAAGGTATCTTTTCTTCCTATGCATTTAAATAATTGAAGGAAATGACTGGAGTGGCTTTCTTGGGGAGTGACCTACATGTGGGTGTGGTTTATAGGGGTGTTTCATGAGTATGGTATGGGTGGGGCTTAAGGGGGGTGCCGGAGTACTACTTCGCCTAGGGTGCCATTTCAGCTAAGGCCGGCCCTGAACTTACTAACACGTCAGGTTGTCAGGATGTGATCCTGCTTCAACAGGACCACACCAAAATGTGCTTACTCATACCAGTTTCTCCTACAAAACCCCCTAAGACCCACCCCTATGCCTTAACTCACTTCCTCTCCCAGGTCCCAACTTAATTAACTCTTTCACCCTCACTGCCTAACATACCTATCTTCCTACATCCAGCCCCCCCCATTCATATCAAGGTCGTCCCGTGACAAATTTGTCTGTTCCAGACTTCACTTATTCAGCAAATTAAGAACTTTGTCTTGCAGTTTGCAGTATTGCTTCACTTTCACACCATCCACTGGCTAAACTTTTGATCCCCTTTACTCTCACTTGTGAATAATACCCCAAGATAGTTAAACTCCTCCACTCAGCATAGCTGTGCATCTCTTAGTTGCATAGAGCAGTTGATTATTTTCCAGGGACAACCTTGACTTTTGTGTTCTGATGGTCATACTAGGTATCTCACTGCATGAATTATTTACTTGCAGTGTCTTTGTTTGCAACGTCTACTTCACACATTGGGTTATATAGACAGTCTTACTATGCAAAAGCCACGTAGATTAAATGTTAGTGGTTAATGGTATTCTACAGTGGCCACTTCTCTGACCAGTCTTATCTAAGTGTACTTGTAAGTATATAAAAGACATGGAAATAAGTTTATCTGGATGGACTCGGAAAAACAGAGGAGATGAAAGAGAAGTTAGCATAAATGGAGTATTTGTGTGAAGTGCTACATCTTTAAGTCTATACACCGTAATAAATCTGAGATGCAAAAAACAAAGAATGAAGTACATAGCTGGAAGGGAAGCAGTCACAAAAACTGATGAGAAAAAGAACTTTGAATTATAATATTAGATGATTTATAGCTCAGCAGGCATTATAGGAACATCCAGAATGCTGACAGAATGCTCAGCTACAAAGAAGATGTTACTAGTGTAACAAACAAGAAGTTATTGTGATTTTTTATGTAAGTGGAAAACCCACCTTGACTGCTGCTTGCAATGTATGAGACATCATCTTTTTTACAGACAAGGAAAAGTAGTTCAGTGAAGGGCAATAACAATTTTGCACAATCTACATCAGAAACATCAAAAGGAACTCAACGTGCATATTCCTACTGACAGTATAATGACAAAAACTTTAAGTACTTTGCAGACATCCATTGAGTTAATATGGTTACCACTTTCAAAAACAGTTTGAGAATAATGGATGATCCAAAATGTGGAAAACTTGAACTATTGTTTCAGGGAGGTGGTAATCTGTTAGTCTGTGTTTATAACTGAATAGGAGTAGATATATGAATTGATTCATTTTGATACACAACATCACTGCATCTTCTATGAATGTTAATTTTGGTATTTTCTGTGAGAGTGTAAAGTTGGACTTTGCATTATAGTTAAAAAATACTCTATGGAACCGTATGTATGTTGCTGTGACGCAGTGTCCTGTTAAGTATTGAGGAACAGAGAACAAGAGAGGAGATTAATGCATTGGGAATACAATTACTCATACAGCATTTTGATGGATTCAGTCCGTTACATTGATTTTCCTAGCTTTTGGTTTTAAAAATTGGTAGTCATTTCTAGATAATTTTGAAGTTTAGTTTATTTATTTCCAGATCAGTGGTATGAAGAATCAGTTTATGAAAGGAAAAAGTAGTGAGTGGTTGAGCTAAGAGGATTGATATATACAATAGTACAATAAATGTTAGAGTATTTTTTCCAGTCATTTATTCACATTAATATAAATGTTACATGCATTGATTATTGTTAATACTAAATACTATTACTGTTATGACATTTCTGTGTGTGTAAAGTATTGCCAGCTACGCCATGAGAAGTAGTGTGCTGGATGTGTAACATATGCCAGCATAGCTAGCTGGAATTTTGTAAAGAATTGTATGTCAGTTGTATATCAAACTGATTTGTACATATGCCTGTGTTGAAAAATGTATTTGTAAAGCTGCTTGTGTTAAAAATGTACCAACAGTTTGCCCTGCTGGATAGAAAAAGAAACATACATACATTATTGTAACTGTTTAAATATATATATTTTAACAAAGGATACTGGAACAGAAGATGTTAATCTCAAACTTTGAAAGTAGTGTGAAATTAAATTACCTGGCTTAGGCCATAACGATTGTATCTTGCAGTTCTCAATGCAGCCAGAGACAAAAAGTCTGTACTAGGAAGTTTCCTGCATTGTCATTGGGGTGAACTAATTACTACTTTGAAATGATGGAGGTTTAAAATAGTTGTATGACTTCCAGGAACTGCAGCAGAGGTTAGCAAGGCTCTGTGTATGCGTATTATTGACACCTATGCTATAAATCCTGACAGCTTCTAGCCAAAGGGGGTAGCATGGGAACCAGAAGTCAGATGACTAGATGCATGTGATGTAATTCTGTAATCCATCACTAAAAATGATATTTTAATACTAGGTGAGACTGATGTCTCATGGACCTGACAAAGAAGGATCTCTCACCTACTTCATCTTGCCTTGCTCTAGTAAGTACCAGGGAATAATAATTCTTTAGATCGGTCAGGAAAATATAGTGAGATTAATTAAGTATTGTTTTTCTGTAACTGTGTAAACCTGTCTACCTGTGTAATTTTTAATATTTCCTTGTGATTGAAACTGTGGTGTTTATTGTAAGTAGATATTTAGCATTTTCATGCTCTTTTCTTATTTATTATTAAATATATTTAAACTTTTTTATAGTGGCTGGTCTTTTAGAGAATATTTTGATCTCTGAGAGTACACACACACACACACACACACACACATATATATATATATATATATATATATATATATATATATATATATATATATATAGTGACAGCTCTGGCCACTCCTGAAACCCTTACTGCATTGGCCAAACACAACCATTTGTATTAATATTAATTTCACTCAGTATAATTGGGTACCCTTGTAATAACCTTGGAGTATCTGGGTTTGGAGTGTGTGGTGGCAGAACAATTGTGGTCATCTATTTGGAGCAGGGACAAGAAGCACTGGTTTCACAGAGAGAGTGGTGGAGAACTTGACTTGGACACTCAGCTGAGGTCTCAACTCTATAACTGTGCTAGTGGGTGGTCTTAATGGGAACCTGGAGGGAGACACTGAGAAAACCTCACCTCAGTCTGAGTGCATTCTCTGTGTCCTCTTAAGGGGAATTGTGTTTGATGCAGTGAGCTGCATCTGGAAATACTAGCTGTATCCATTTTTGTTCCAAGTGAACATCTCTCTCCAGTGTCAGTGGTAAGGATTCAGGCTCATTGCTTACTGGTGTAGAGTGGAGATGTCACAGTGTGGTTGTTTAATTGTTATTTTGTTCAGTTGTTGACACTGTGATACTTAATGAGGCTAAAATATGTAAATGAGAAGGCTCTGGAAAACAAAAATCACCAAATTGTCATTGTGGTGAAGCATTGCTACAGAACCCAGACTGACATATATTATAATTTCTCTGGTTTAAAGTAATTTATTATTTATATACAGTCTGCACTGTGATTCTAGGCTTCTTTCTCCAGCATAAGCTACTGCCCATGTTAGTTAACTGATGAGTGCAATGAGTGGGAAGAAAACTGGGCATGAGAGACCCTGTTACTCCAAAGCATTTAGTGCATATTCTTCTATTGCTACAGTCAGTCGACTTCTGTGGTAAATCTATCCACAAGTTTATTTATGGAAATTGACCAGAGACTGGATTTATTCATGAAGAATCAGTTGACTTTGGGCCTAGCGTTACCCATTTGGAGACCTCTGTAAAGGTTGAGCAGACCTCCTTATAAGACAGTGTCTCCTGCTGGAATGTCTTGTGCAGTAAGTGCCAGCTATTCAAAGGGCAATATCAAAGAAAAGAAGGAACATAATACTTTTGTTGCTATAGCTAACATCAGGTTAATTATAGAGCATTACATGCAGAACAATGTATTGACATCAAATGCACTGGAAAAAGTATCAGTTTATTAAAACTTATAGCAAATGCGGAGTGGACTATGACTGACCAAGAAGAGCAGCACTAATGTTCGTAAATAGCTCTCAAAGGTCAGTTGGGTTTCAGTGAGGCTAGGCAGAAGCAAGCTTTTTAGCATGTGGTTGATAAGTTTATATTTATGTGGCTGTCTTGTATGATAAAGGAAAGGGAAACCTTTTGACCAGAAAGCTATCTTCTAAAGCCACTGGAGAAGCTAACTGTATGACTGTTTTCTGCCTGCCTTGAACTGCTTTTTTAACCTAGAGATTTATATTTTTTTCCACAAGAGGAAGCTGTGTGAATTTGCATTAAAATGCAAGAACCAAAAATAACATGCTGGAAGTTGAGCAGCATTTAAAAAACAGAAGGATAGAATTTTGTGCCGAAAGGCCTTTTAAATGATTTGTGGTAAATGTTCTCTACTATGTCAGAATTTGTAAGACTTTGCAGAGGCTTTATTTGTACTCACTTATTTTCATGCCTAAGTGGCAGGCAGCTAAGATCATAGTAAATGTAGCACTGTCTTTCCTTTTTTTGACATTGTTTGAAGTCTTGAGCTATGATCATGTCAGTATTCCTATAGCTGAAGGGGTAAAAGCAAGGTGTGTTATATTTGTAGTGAAAGGAACCCAGTTTTATTTGTACTGTTAAACAGCTTTCTGAAAGAACTTGTAAATATGAAAGGTCCTAGTTTTAATCTCATAACTACTGTTTATATATAAAGGTGTCTTCTAGGATCTGCATTTAAAGTTCCTCCTGATGGAAATACATGTGTGTCATTCCTAAGTTTATAAGAAATAGTGTAAGGGATTCTAAATGAAGAATATTTTCCTGAATAGTGGATATCCTGAAAATCTGGCAAGTACAGATATTAAAATCTAGTGGATCCTATAGCCTAGATCTTCGGTCATTTTATTTGTTTTAGTTTACGTTGTTTGAAACTGTAATAGAGAGACTAAATTTTGGAAGTGTGGGATCTGTTCACATACATTTGAGACATTCCCAACTTTGCTGACTGTTCTTCCTGAGACTTTCACCACCTGCTTGTATACCATGACACCCTTTCTGCCATGGGTTCTGCCTTTTGTTGTTTATGTGCTTTCATAGTGTAGCTTAAAAACTTCTGCTTATGTTCCTTTAATTAGTTCATTTTTGTTATTTGGTAGACTTGCTGTCACTCATATGTTGGTTTACTTCTCTTTTGTGTCTGAACTGACTTTTTATATGATTGTTGGAACTTTTGGTGCTTTTAATTTCTTCAGTTCATCTTCAGACACCTGAGTCTGTTTGCTTGGATATCTTAGCTTTGGACATTTTTCACACTTTCACAGTCTGTTGATCTCTTCACTGGTGCCACTTTCTTAAGCTCAAGTGTAGATATTGTTTGGACTGCAGTTACTCTATACCCTATTCCTATACCCTTTTAATCTGATCTTATTTTTTTACATGACTTAGTACTTTGTAGGCATATCTCATGGATGTTCATCGTGTTTCACTGCTGCAGTCATTACACTTGGGTTATCCTGCCATCAGGCGGGCCCGCAGTCGGTCAGAGTTCCAAAGTCTTGGTCCGGCATTGGTTGCTGTTGCTTCTTCCCTGACGTCAGTGCTCCAGGGGTATATAAGATGCAGTCGACGTCATTTTCTTCAGTCTTTCTTGCCATGTGGTGCCCGAAGCAAAAGCAGTTCGCAAGTGCCGGTTGGCCGACTCCTGAGATTTTTGAATTCGAATTGCAGAACCGAAGTCTTCTATAAAGCTAAGTACCCCGTTGGGGAAACTTTTTCTTGCCTCAGACCAATGTCAGTAAAAGTTAATAATTGCATTTCTTGTGGGAAGCAAATCCCTCATAAAGATTTTCATTCCTACTGTATTCCATGCCTAGGCCCAGACCACGGCGTCACTAGTTGTCGGTTTTGTGCTAGATTTAACAAGCACACTATTGAACGTCGGTTTGATTTTGCAAGCCATTATTTTGGCCGAAGGTTCAATTATACCATGCCGTTGGAACAACTGACGACCGGAATACACAAAAAACGCAAAGACAAAGATAAGGACAGGCATCCGAGGTCCAAAACTGACGATGAAGCCTCTTCTAGGCCAGTCGCTGGTTCACCTGTTCTCAGTGAGGCGCTTTCACAGCCCCTGACACCCGCTACCTCAGAGCCACAGGCCGCCTCCGACTCCCACGTGGAGATTACTAGGCCTCTGGAAACTCAAGGTATTGGGCCTACGGAAATTAACCCCTCAGATGGGTCCAGAGCCCCTGAGCAGGCATCGGCTTCTGAGGGTGTTTTCAGACCTTCACAGCTTGCTATCAAAACAACAACCAAGTCTAAAACTCCGTTAAAGACAAAGAAACAAGTACAGCATTCACCTGGACAGGCCTCCATTCCTAAAAAACAGATGCTCAAAATGGCTGAAGACCAAATTACTCTGATCAGGGGTTCCCATCCCCCTCCTAATAAAAGGCCTAGGCAGGATACAAACTATGATTCCTCTGACCAGGTTTCCATTTCCTCTGATTCCTCTTCAGACCAGGGATACTCTCTACCCCCCTATGAGGACTCTGATGCTGAAGAATCAATCCCTTCAGCCTCTCCTCCTGAGGATTACTCTTTTGAGGAAACTTTACATACCATGAGGGAGCACTTCCATTGGGAGAGCCAGGATTATTCAGAATCCAAGAAAAGGCTTAGAGATTTTCTTTTATTGCCTCAGCACAGGCCCCTTGCTATTCCACCTGTGTTAGATATTGTAGATGATGTGTTCTCTGAATCCAGTTTAACCCGTGACTCTTTTCCCCCTGCTCCAGTCAAGCCAGATAGGTACTACAGAATCCCTGACTCTCACACATTTCTTAATAAAAACCCTGCTGCTGACACAGAAACTATTTCCCAGGGTCCAAAAGGGGTAAAGGCTTCCACTGCTAAAAATCCAGTTCCCTCCGACAGGGATTCTAGAGCTTTACATAGATGGTGGAAGAAGTTTACACTTCTGCAACTTTAGCAGTAAGGGCTTTAAATTGCCAGTTCCACATGCTTAAATACCAACAATATCTAATGTCTCTGTTAAAACAGAAAATACTTACAAGCTCAGAAAGTCCTGACTATAAGGAAATGCAGGATTTGTTGCATGCAGTTGAACAAGTGGGAAAACATACTCCGCAATGTGGTTTTGATTCATTAGAGGCTTCTTGTAGAGCCGCAGTTACAGGATCTGTGATTCGAAGGAATGCTTGGTTAAAAGAACAAGGTTTACCTGATCATGTTAAGGCAAAATTATTGGATGCTCCTTTACAGCATGATATCTTGTTTGGTGTTAAGGCAGAAGAGGTATTAAAGAAAATGGAGGATAAGGCAAAATTTATGCAAACTGTGAAGGATTTCTTACAGGTACAACCACCTCGATTTAGCAGAAATTGGCCTTCTAAAAATTGGTCCTTTCCAGTGTTAGGCAGACCACAAAGAGGCAGATCTCAGCCCCAAGGCTCTTACAGACCATGACAGTGGGAGGCTTCTACCCCAAAAGGAGGAGAAGACAAGTCACAACCTTATAGGAAACAGTCCCAATGACTTCCCACTACAAATGTTAAGCAGTTACCTTTTGGCAGCTCCCTTAGGGGGAAAACTAGCACTTTTTCCACAAAATTGGCATATAATCACCCAAGACAAATGGGTTCTGAATATTGTGTCTCAGGGTTACAGGTTCCACTTTCACACTCTACCAAGGCCAAAAGGAATGCCAGACCTGCCACAAAATCAATGGGCAGAGGCAGAAAAACAAATTACAGCCCTCATGGACATGAGAAATATTCAAGAAGTGCCACATCAGGAACAAGGACAAGGATTTTACTCAAGACTTTTCTTGGTCCCCAGAAAGGACAAAGCCTGGAGACCCATACTGGACCTATCTACTCTAAATACTTACCTGGATGTCCCAAAATTCAAAATGTTGACACTACAGCAACTTCTTCCCATGCTGGGCAAGAAGGCTTGGCTTGTTACTCTGGACCTCAAAGAGGCATACCTGCATGTCCCAATAAGACAAAATTGCAGAAGATACCTCAGATTCATAGCTGGCACAATGCATTACCAATTCTCTGCACTGCCCTTTGGCTTATCTAGTGTGCCCAGGGTCTTCACAAAATGCCTGGCACCAGTAATTGCGTTTTGCAGACAAAAAGGAATCCAAATATATCCCTACTTGGACGACTGTCTTATTCAAGCAGAGAGCAAGGACATTCTTCTAAAGCATCTGGCATTTGTAAAAAGACTGCTAATTTGCCTAGGGTACACAGTAAATGAAAATAAGTCAAAACTAGTGCACTCACAAGAGATAATATTCCTGGGTGCCAGCTTAAATACAATGGTCCATATGGCTTATCTCATGCCAGACAAAGACAACTGACTCAGTACTTTCAAGTGATGGCAACAAAAACCCAACTCCCTGCAAGAAAAAGTCTGCAGGCCTTGGGGTTCATGGCATCCTGCATACTACTAATACCATATGCCAGACTGCATATGAGGACAATGGTACCTAAAAAGTGTTTGGACTCAACACTGTCACAGTTTGGAAACAGTAATATCACTAATTCCCTGCCTACAACAGGAGTTTCAATGGTGGGCACAGGCATGTCACCACAACAAGGGACAGCCTTTCACGTTACCCACAGCCAGGCAGACACTAACAACAGATGCTTCGGATTATGCCTGGGGAGCACACAGCAGGAAAATGCATTCAGGGCAAGTGGGCCGCAGACCAAATGCATCTTCACATCAATCAAAAAGAGATGCTAACAGTACAAAATGCCCTAACAGCTTTCAAGGACTTGCTGCATCCAGGACAACTATTACTAAAGACGGACAACGCCACAGTTATGTGGTACATAAACAAGCAAGGGGGCACTCATTCCTATCCCCTCTGCAGGCAAGCCATGACCTTGTGGAAGGAACACAGCACTGACCTATCAAGTTCATCTGCAAGCACAATTCCTGCCAGGAAAGAAAAATACTCTGGCAGACGACTTAAGCAGAAACATCATGGATCCTCACGAGTGGAAATTAAATCCACAAGTATTCAGCATGATAACACAAAAATGGGGGTGCCCGGACATAGATCTTTTTGCCTCCCCTCTGAACTGCCAACTACAGAAATTCTGTACAAGGACTTACCACACACAAGCATGTAAAGTGGATGCTCTCTCCTTCAGCTGGAAAAATCTAAAAGTTTATGCCTTCCCACCACTGCCTCTCCTTTCAAAGGTACTCCTAAACTGTGCAAGTCAAGGAATAGTATATTTGGGTTATTGCACAAAGTGTTTTAGTTTTTATGTTGGTAAAACAGAGAGATCATTAAGAAAGAGAATTTACAAGCATTTGTATGAGGTTTCTCGAAAAAAAGAAACCAATGCTTTTTACAAACATTCTACTTCATGCCCAGAAATGTGTATAAATTTTATTGTGTTAGAACAAGTACAAATGGATGGTAGAGGGGGTGATTGGAAAACACGTTTAGAATATAAGGAACTCTTGTGGCAGCTTAAATTAGATGCTGCTACTAGTCCAGGTTTGAATGACAATATAAATATAAAAAGTCTTCTTAAATTAAGAATGGCTAGATTGTGATTATATAAGTAAGTGGATGTATTAGGTATAGAAATTGTTAATCATCTGATCTTGTTTTTAGCATGCCATTTGTTTATAAACATTAATGTAATATAATATAAAATAATACGCTATTTTTTGCAATAATACATTGGTTTTTAACAAGTATTTCATGGAGCATTTTTAAAAAACATTTTTAAAAAACATTTTTAAGAACATTTTTAGAAATATTTGTTTATTTATTTATATATTTATATATTAAAATATCTATATACATTTTTTACATATTTTTTATATATTTATATATTTATGTATACATTTGATGAAGTAGATACTTGTGGTATATAACCAAGTATTAGGGTGAAAGATATAAAGTGAACTGAATTTCATTATAGGACATAAGAATATGAATTAAATATTTTAATATTTTCATAAGGTTAATATTAAAAAATATTGTAACAATTTTTGTTCTACTCTTTATATTTTATTTACATGAACATTAATGTAATACATAGTAATGGTATAATGTTTCAAATGAAGTGCAGTTAGATCAGCTAATGAATGTATAGCTTTAAAGCCTAATTATTACCTGTTGTCACATGGTGGTAGGTGAGCCCTATAAAAATAGCCCTATTTAGCACACATTTCATCTTGATAAAGCTTGGTATTGAGACCAAGCGAAAGCACTTGATTTCAACTGTTTTTTTCTGATACAAATGAAAGTTTTTAATGTTGTTTTTTTACAAGACAAGAGCAATAAAGTCTTTTCCACTTCATCGTTCTTCCAACGGTCTGGTTCTTCTAATAGTGGAAGTTTTGCTTTGGTGTACATTGCTGCATTTTCGTTTGTTATTACTCCTAAAAGCCAGACAAGAAAGGCCAAAAATGATCCTGATTGCCCCAGACTGGCCATGCCAGCACTGGTACCCAATCTTAAAGAACTTGGCTCAAGACCCAGCATGGATTTTATCTCAAATTCCTCATCTTCTGACTCAACAAAACAATCAGCTCCTGCACAGCCTGATCAAAACCTTAACCTGGCTGCATGGCAGATTACTTAGTCAAACAGCCAACACCTCTCTCTAAAGCTGTTATGGATGTCATTTTGGAGGCCAGGAGGCCCAGCACCAGCAAATCCTATTCAGAAAAGTGGAAGAGATTCTACGCCTGGAACCAGGCTCAAAGCTTTTACCCTCTTGTTCCAAATATTCTTCAGATATTACAATACTTAACTGAGATGCTGGACAAAGGCCTATCCTTTTCATCCATTAAGATCCACGCGTCTGCCATCTCAGCTCATTACAACACGGATCCTCCTATTTTCTCTCATCCATTATTAAAACAGTACCTCAGAGGGGCTAAAAACATAAGACCGCCCCGGAGAGCACCAACACCAACTTGGGACCTCAGTTTTGTCTTGGAAAAAATAACTTTACCACCATTTGAGCCAGCCAACTCAGCAGAATTAAAATATGTGTCATGGAAAACTGCCCTGCTTCTGGCAATAACCTCAGCACAAAGAGTCTCAGAGTAACAGGCAGTAATGGCAGTGGAACCTTTCATCATTTTTCATCAGGACAGGGTTTCCTTAAGAACAAACCCTACATTTATGCCTAAAGTGGTATCCAGTGTGGCTCTTAACCAAACTATTCACTTGCCAACCTTTTATCCAAATCCTCAGAATAAAGGGGAGAGACAGTTACGCTTCTTGGACAAAAAAAAGCTTTCAGGAAAACTGAGCAATTGTTTGTAGCATATGCTGCAGGATCACAGGGAAAGGCTATTTCGAAACAGACCATTTCAAAATGGATAGGACACTGTATCTGTTTCTGCTACACTCAGCATGGAAAAACTGTACCTAGCAACAGTAGGTCACATTCCACCAGGGCAACAGCCACTTCAACTGCCTACCTTAGAGGAGAACCTACCAAGGACATTTTGGAAGCTGCAACTTGGAGTTCAGTGCACACATTTACCAAGCATTACCACTTGCCTCTTTACTCTAAATCGAGAGCTGGCTTTGCCACTACAGTTCTGCAGGGCCTCATAGCCACCCCGAATACTTTACAGACCCAGCCACCCTACCTCAGCTTTGGGATTCTACCCAAGTGTAATGACTGCAGCAGTGAAACACGATGAACATAGTACAGTTTTGTACCTACCATAAATGTAGATGTTCAAGTGTATTCACTGCTGCAGTCCAGGTTACCCTCCCTCCATCCCCTCTTCTTAAATGGGACTAATCTATACCTTTCTACCCTATACAACCTATGTGGTGTATTTGCTTGTAACTGAAGGTATTGTTTTCTTTCTTTATGTATATTTCATTAGCAATATATATATATATATATATATATATATATATATATATATATATATATATATATATATATTGCCTACCTATTTGGGGGCACCTGACATCTGGGGCAAGAAAAACTGTAGAAAATGGCATCGGCTGCATCTTATATACCCCTGGCACACTGACGTCAGGGAAGAAGCGACAGCAACCAACGCCAGACCAAGACTTTGGAACTCTGGCCGACTGCGGGACCGCCTGACGGCAGGATAACCCAAGTGTAATGACTGCAGCAGTGAATACACTCGAACATCTACATTTATGGTAGGTACAAAACTGTACTTTGCCTGTTACTTTCTGACATTTGGCCATGATTTTCGTTAATTTTGGTCACCAGTGTCCCTTTCTTAGTGGCAGTTCAGCAATTATTTTGTTCTATTGTAAGCTGTCTGTGTCTTACCCTTGTACCTGATGCAGGAGAATACCTATCTTAGCACTCTGCATGAATTAAAGTTTTCATGTTGTTATCTTTGTAACACATTCTGGTTTTCTGGCACTACGCAGAGCAAAACTTCAGAACTTCTTCTGTTCCTGGCTTCACTGTGCCTCCTCTCTGGGTCTTGAAGGTCCATTTGGTTTCGTCTCTGTATTTGCCTGGCAGTTGTAAGCATACCTCTCAACTCTCCAGATTTTCACAGACTGTTCAGATAGATTTTTGCTTCATAATTTTGATCCATTCATCATAAAATCTGTGGTTTTCCAGCAAATCACTGATGACTGAAATCATTAAATAGTAACAGAGAATCTGAAGTAGTTAACTTCATTTGATCAGCAACATGTGGGTTACGGATCCAATACGGATCCGAGCCGGCAGCATACCAAGCAAAAAGATCCGAGCTCCAAGCTCCTCCCCCTTACCCATATTACACTGCAACCTCCTTCCAATCCCCAGATCTTGTTTGCCGCGACTTTGCCAAGCACGGGATTCTTAGAGCTCCAGGCAAGTGTAGCATTTTCTACTGCAAACTTTCTCTTTTAGTCTACTATTTTGTGTGTGCGTGTATTTTAGTACCTTTCTTCGGGTGTTCATTCTCCCTAGCCTTTATCTCCCCCTTCACCTTTGGTAGTTGTCTATTCCTTAGTAGGCCCCTTTTTCCCTCTTTCAGGTGCGTGTGTGTGTCTGTAGTATGGCTGAAAGTCATAAATTGACTTTTTCCAAGTGCTCTGAGTGTGGCCATAAGCTGTCGCCAGCAGATGTTCACACTCAGTGCGTGTTTTGCTTGGGGGTTCTGCACCTCTTTTCGGGCTGCCAGATTTGTGTGGCCTTCAACCTCCGAGTCTTACGGGATAGGAGGAACAAGCTGATTCTGGCAGATCTTCTACCTGTGGAATCAGCTTCTTCTCCTTCCCTCTCTGTAGCAATAGCCATGGCTGCGGCTGCCCAGCCAACTGGCCCTCTTCCCCTGTCTGGGACTCACCCTCCCACCTTGTCTCAGGGAGAACGAGAGGCCAAGAAGGATAGAAAAGAGAGAAGGGAGAGAGAGAGAGAGAAAGAGAGAGAGAGAGAGAGAAAGAAGATGCAAGCGGCAGACCGAATTGGACCCCTCGGCCCCTCTCACTAAAGTGGTCTCTTCTCCATTGAGAGTGTCCAAGCCTTCCTCCCCACGGCTCCATTCGCCACGTTTCTCCCCGGAGCCAGAGGAGGATACCCAACCAGCCTCGAGGTCGTCATCGCGTCGGCACTCCCAGCCGGCTTCGGCGGCTTCCTACAAGTCTATTCACAGCATCTAGGGGGCAGATATGGACCGGATGATGAGTTGATTCTTGCAAACTCAGCTGCAGATGGGAGTTCAGCTCCACTGTTTGCCCCCATAGTTCCTTCTCCGATCCACCACCGGATTTTGGAGTCTTCGGATCCAAGGAGCCCCGGAGCCAGGGGGTCGGCGCCGATGGTTATTACTACCTTGACGCCGGCCATGCCCTCGAGCTTATTGGATCCAATTTTGGATCTGAGCTCTCAGAGCCGAGAGCTGGGCATCGGATCTGCGGGGGGGTGTGTGTCTTCAGCTCCTTTGCGGTCGGAGCACACCATCCTCTTGGGTCCGACTGCTTCGACTCCAGCACCAATCCCCTCGTCGGATCCAAGGGCCATGGCTACCTGTCTTAGAGAGGCCGGTTCCCCTTCGTCGTTCAACATGGTGGAGAGGGTTCCCTCTGGAGGATCGAGACCCCTCACTCTTTCCTCAGAGTCCACCCTCGCTCCCTCAAAGCTCAGTTTGTCCTCCATCATCCAGTCCCCAGGGACAGCCTGTGTCATTGACTGACAAGGAGTCTCGGGCAATGGACCGCATTGGAAAGCGGACTTTTGCTTCAGCTATCTTCTCTATAAGGGCACTGAATTACTTGGCCCATGTAATCAGACTGTAGTGGGACCTGGTCAAAGAGTATGCTGAGTCTCCCCCAGAGTCCATGTCAGCCGAAGATAAACGGATTTTCTCGGCTTGTATGGCCACTCTCAAGTCAGTGTCTAATACTTCTATGTGGCTACTTTCCCATGCCACGGAGGGAGCTGCTAGAGCTAGCGGGTCTGGTATCACCTTAAGGCGTCATGCCTGGCTTCGACTTTGTGATTTCTCTGAACCCTTCAAGGCATCCTTCACGAATGCACCCTTTGACGGGTCGACCCTCTTTGGGAAGACCGCCGTGAGATGCTGGCCCAAAGCAAGAAAGACTGGAAAATGCTGTCAGCCATCAGAATCCGCTTCTCCACCCCTCAAAGGTCCTTCTCCAGGAACCAGCGAGGGCAGAAGAAGGTGTGGTTCCAGAAATCTCAGCAGGCCCGGAATGCTCAGGACTCCTTCTCCCCCAGAGGCAGAGGGGGACAAGTTGGATGCTGGCCCAGAGGCAGAGTGTCATGGGAACCCTTTTCCGACCAACCCACACAGCAGCCCTGAGGGGTTGCCTGACTGCTCCTCTCTGGAGGCAGTCGGGGGGCATTTTTTGAGGCACGTAGCTCAATGGGGGTCCATCACGACAGATCGCTCGGTGCTTCAGATAATATCCAGAGGCTATTCAGTCCCCTTCATAAACAAGCCCCCTTACTCAAGGCGCCTCCCAGATGTCCCACCCACTCAAAGGGAGGCCGCGGCTTTGGAAATAAAAAAGCTGTTAAAAAAAAGCACCATCCAGCATGTGCCCCCAGGCCAGTCTGGATCAGGCATCTACTCCAGGTTCTTTCTGATGCCAAAAAAAACAGGGGACTTAAGGCCGATTCACGACCTGTCAATAATGAACCTTTTCATTGCCAAGGAGAAATTCTGGATGGTCATGATAAAAGCCATCCTGCCCCTCTTCCAGGAGGAGAACTGGATGTGCTCCATAGACCTCAAGGATGCATACAACGATATTCTCATGGACAGATGGTCCAGGAGGTTTCTCTGCTTTCGGCTAGGGGCCAGTCATTACCAGTTCAGGGTCCTACCCTTCTGTCTCACCACAGCCCCCAGGGTGTTCACAAAGGTCATGGCAGTTGTAGCGTCCCACCTGTGGTTCCAGGGCATACAGGTCTTCCCGTACCTAGACGACTGGCTCCTCATCACCCACAGCAGGCATCTACTTTCTCTAGCCAGGGATTTCTTCCTCCGGATATCACCCCGGTTGGGGATAACCATAAATGTCAAGAAGTCTTTCCTCCAGCCAGTTCAAGTGTTAGACTTCATAATGGCCAGAATATATACCCTCCAGGCTAGGGCCTTCCTAACGTCAGACAGACTTCACAGCATGACTCTGCATGTGCTAGCCCTCTTTCAGTCCCCTGCTCCCCCAGCAGAATTATTCCTGAGAGCTTTGGGCTCCGTGGCGGCAGCGATCAATCTGATTCCTAATGCTCGTCTGCACATGAGGGTTCTACAGTGGGTGTTGCAAGTCCAGTGGTCTATTCTACACCACCCTCTAGACTTCCCGATTCCCCTCAGCAGGGTTTGCAGGAACTCCCTCATTTGGTGGCTTCAATCCCGAGCCCTTCGGGAAGGACGACCCTTTGTTATGTCATCACCCCAGGCCACAGTGAACACGGATGCCTCCCACCTAGGGTGGGGTGAGCATTGTGCGGGCAAGACTGTCCAAGGCACGTGGACTCAGACCAAGACCGTACTGCATATAAATGTCCTGGAGATGAGGGCGGTCCTTTTAGCATTGCAGGCCCTTCATGCCTCTCTTCCTCCGGGGACTATTGCTATCCAGTCGGACAATATGTCAGTGATCTGGTATATCAACAAATGGGGGAACCAGGTCTTACCCCTTTGCTGAGAAGCCATGAGAGCTTGGGAATGGGCAATCTCCACCAACCGCTTCCTGTTAGCAACGCACATTCCGGGTCGGTCCAACATACTGGAGAACAAATGGAGCAGAACTATCCTCTCTCCTTACGAGTGGTCTCTGAATCCTTGTGTAGCGGAACAGATCTTCCTCAAATGGGGTCAGCCTTGCTGTGATCTCTTCGCATCGCCTTCCAATGCAAAGTGCAGCGAGTTTTCCGCTCTAATTCCTCCTTTGGGAGAAGCCCCCAGAGGCACTCTAGTCCATGCTTGGCCATCCAGTCTTCTTTATGCGTATCCTCCACTTTCTGCAGAAAGCTCACCGGTTGGGGAGCAAGATTATCCTCATTGCCCCATTCTGGCCTCGTCAAGTCTGGTTCCCCTGCCTGCAGTCTCATCTCATAGCTCCACTCTGGATCTTGGATCCCATTCCAGATCTGATTTCTCATCCCTCGGGAATGGCTCCTCCGAACCTGGATGGTCTCAAGCTCTCAGCTTGGCTGATCCAGTTTCCCTAGTGGCCAGGACTCCCAGTATCTCTTCCCGAGTCAAGTCTATCCTGGTGGTGGCACATAAACCCTCTACCAGGAAGATTTACAGTAGCAAATGGAAATATTTTTCAATTTGGGCTTCACGGAAGAACTTGGATCCTTTCACTGCTCCTATTCCAGCAGTAATGGAATTCTTGTCTCATATTTTTAGCAAGGGGCCAGCTCATCTACTGTGAAGGTCCAGCTGGCTGCCATTTCCCATTTTCATATTGGGGACAACTATGGTTCTCTTGCTGCTGCCAGAATTTGTAAGACCTTTCTAAAAGGCACTTTTCTTTTGAGACCCCCTGTTAGAAATTCATCCCTGCTGTGGGATCTGACCTTAGTTCTTCAGGCTTTAGTTGCGCCTCCCTTTGAACCCGCAGCTTCCATTGATCTGAAGTTCTTGTCATGGAAAATTGCTTTTTTGGTAGCCATTACTTCAGCCAGGAGAGTGTCAAAGCTTCAGGCTCTCTGTATCAAACCTCCATACCTTGTGTTTCATAAGGATAGGGTATCTCTCAGGACTAATCCCTCTTTTCTCCCTAAAGTTGCTTCCAAGGCGAACATTAATCAGTCCATTAATTTGCCTGTCTTTTTCCCTAATTTCCAAAACAAAGAAGAATATAAACTTCATTTGCTGGATGTTCACAGACAGTTACATTTTTATTTGCACAGGACGGCTGTCTTTCGTAAATCTGATCAACTTTTTGTCTCCTTTGCTAAGCCTTTTCTAGGGAAACCAGTTTCAAAGGTGACACTCGCCAGGTGGATTTCGAGTTGTATCTTACAAGCACATAGAGAGTCGGGCTTACCAGAAACAGTGGGAGTTCATGCTTATTCTACGCGTTCTATGGCAATGTCTGCTGCATTCTGGTCTAGAGAAACTCTTAGTGTGAGGCCGGAGGTTAATTCAGGAGTGCGCGGGGAGTCTTTAGTGAAGCCTAGGGCTGAGGGATGCGTTGGAGTCGGACGTGGTTCTTTAAGGCGCAACTATACTTCAGGAGGTCGCAGAACCCAGGGTACAGTTAGCCCGGCTCACAGGAACTTTAAGAAAGCAGGCAGTTTTGCCAGGGTTTTCTGCTGAGTGGGGGGTTGGTTGAAATGAGGAACTCTGTGGTGAAGGAACTCCCTTCAGTAATAGGGCCTTGGCCAGGCTGAGGGGCTTCTTAAGCTTCAGTATCTTTTGATAACAGGGATTAGGGTTCCACCTGTTTTTCTTCTTTGAGACAGAGGTGCTCTCCTTCTACAGCTTCTGTGAAGACCTCTGAGAGGGGTTTACTGTTCTGAACCCTTGATTGATGATTTTGAACCGAGTTTGAGCCTTTGATGAGGATGATTCATTTTCAGAATCTTTGTATTCCTATTTTGAGCACTGTTTCAGAATTTCAGGATTAGATGACAGAGCACTTCTGCTTAGGATTCTTTTGTTACTAGAGATCCAGTCCCTCTTTCCCGTTGCCTGTTTCTTTGAATACTCAGAGACTAGCTGCAGACTCCTCCAGGAGCCCTGTTTCATTTTGTTTTACTTCTGTCCTCCTGTATTCCTTGTTCCTTCCTCCGCTCATAGTTACTTGTTAAGATAGCCTAGGGTTCCTGTTCTGGTTATTCCTCAAGGGCCTAAGGGTGTAAAGGCCTCATAGGTTAAAAACAGCTCTGCCACTTACCCATAGGCAGGCCTTCCTTCCCAAGCTCCTGTTCCTCTCTGTTAACTTCTTGGGGGCCGGCCAGTGTAGCTGAAATCTGTTGTAAAAAGGTGCTCCCCTAATGGAATTTATAAGGGTCACAGGTGAAATCTATTGTGGGTTTGAAGAATGTCCAGAAATAAAAAAATCAAAGCAAGATTTGGTTCAATGAGAAATACAAGTCTTATCTCAGCCATGAGAAATTTGAAATGTTTGATGCTTTACAAATTTCAAAGGTAGGTGGATGCTTACCATTTTCTTTGGTAGTTGGTGTGTCCAGTATGGATGTGGGATCAGTTCTGTTCTTTCTGTTTTGCATGCTGATTAAGGATTTTTCTTTGGCTGCTGATGTGTAATGGTTTTCACTTGGATTCCCAGCAGGTGTCTGTGACTAGGAGAAGGCAACAATGGTTAGCAAGTTAATATCTTTGTTTGGGCATGTTGAGTTTGATGTGTTAAAGGTCTTTTGGCCTGCTGAGGATTTGCAACAAGGCTGTAAAGTCCGCCTGCTAAAAGATTTTTATTGGTTGAGGTGAATTCAGGGCAGTTAGGTAGGGTTTGCTAGAATAGGGTGATTCCCCTGCTCAGAGGGCTGGTGAGGGGTGGGGTCAGTCTGGGTAAACAGGGCCTGGACCTCTTTAGGTTACTGCGGTAGGTTCAGGCCTGGCAGTTCAGGAGTCAGGAAGACTGTCCCTTTTCGCAGGGAATGCCAGAGAATTTCAAAGCTTTCTGGGTACAATAGATCAAGACCTTGCAAAGTTGATTGGGATCTAATTACTCAAGACAAATGGGTGTTGGATATCATTCACTTTGGTTACAGATTTTAGATCAGAGATTCAATGACAAATTTTAGAGTAAGACAACCTCCTTCTCAAGAAAATTCCTCACGCTTACTCAAGCCAGTTTTTTAGCTGACCCCGTTCCTCACAGATGTCCACCCTCGCTCAATTTGGCCCTCAGTTTTTGCCAATAGGCCGTTCCTTGGTTCAAAAGAAAAGAAATGGACAAACATTTTAAACACATCTATCTTAGGATATTCACCTGGTAAAACTGGCTTAAGACTGACATTGTTACCTTCCTGATCCTATATTATAACAGCTTTTACCTCTGCTGGTTAAAGAACTTGAATTCTCACTTTTAAATCCTGAGGCTTCTAAGGAAAGGCTTATCTACTTACTCCAGCTTGTTCTGGAAATTCTCTGAACTGAACCTCAAATTACTTTCTTTCTGGACACTTACTTGGCTAGTGTATCTAAAGACGACTGCCACAGTCTTACCTTGAATCAGGCTTCAAGGCATTCCTCAGAATCTGTTAAAGTTCGATCGTTGATGGCTAGCTGCCTGATTCTGGCTCAAGAAAAAGAAGTTCTACTAGTACCCTCTGATTTAGATGCTCAGGGTCTCTCTCCTCCCTACAGCCTGGAATATGGTGTTTCAGTCTAGACAAACTCAGTATCTCTGTCACGAAACTTCCATCCCCAGTCTAATACCTCCGCAAGGACTTCAACTTTCTGGGTCAAAAACTCTCATCAACTCTCGATCCACTTCTGGTCTCATGCAATGACAAACGCATTATGAGGAATCATTCAACTTTTATTCTGGTGCTTATGGACACAGCACTGTTTTCATTTGGCAGTTGTCATTCAAATGAAATGGACACAGCATCTCAATAATTGTGATACTCAGCACTGCTGTCACTCTCTCAAAAAAGGAATTCTGACCTTCCAGAGGAATGCTTCTGAAACACTTATGTCTTCCTTGCCCCCGTGCCAGAAGCCAGACAATTTCTAAATCAGAAGCCTGGACAGATAAGTGGCCTGACAGAGGCCCCAGAAAGGCAACAAAACACAAAACAAGTGAGACTTCAGCATTCACAAGTGCAAGCACTTCAGCATCGACATACTCAGTTTGCATTGATGGCTTTCAAGGGCATCAACACCACATGGCTTGTGGGACATCTACCACAACACACAACTGTCATGTTACAACATCAAAGTCAGAGGGTTCCTGGGCTCTAACTGCGCATGCAGAGCAAACATGATTTTATGGGAGACTGGCAAAAGCCTGCAACTGACTCTTCAGGCAAGCAAGCTCAAAGAGCTTAATGCCGGCAGCATGTGAGACATGGACTCTATGTTAAGCCATTCAAACGAGTGGGGACTGGATCTTCATGTCAGAACTGAGATCTGTTCTCGCTACAGCAGTCTCACCAGCTGCCAAAGTATAAACCACCAACTGCCAGTTCTCCAGCAAAACCACCAGCTGCCAAAGTCTTGCACAAAGAAAAACTCATGCTGTGTAAGCGTTGGATGGGGTTTCATCACATACCAAAACTTCTCTGTCTACCTCTTTTCCTCACCCAGTCTTCAGGATGATTTTCATTCTACAACATTGGCAGATACAAGATGGATCCCGATTGCTACGGACACTCCAGGCCTTCAAGCGGCCTTTACCTCTGATGCCTCCTGGGCCTCTACCTCTTTTGGTCAGTCATTCCTGCTCCAATGTCTCAGTTCACTCTATCTGTTTCTGTATTCATTCATCAGACACTTTGATTCTCTCAGGTTCCTTCATAATCTAAACTCAACTTGTCTCAAGCTGAACTTCCTCGAATCAAACAACAGCTAGTAAAAGAAAAATGAAGAGATTGTATTTTGAAGTACAGCAAAGAGAGAAATTGGATGCTGAGAAAAGGATTAGTTTATTTTGATTTCTTTTTATTTTATTGACAAAGGAGATTTTGAATTTTTGTTCACAGGCTTCCATCTTTCTTCAATTGAGCCTCCTTACAAGGTTTCCCTCTTTTGTTTACTGAAGCATTCTTGCAATTTTGTTCCTTCAAGAGAGTTTAAAGTAGTTGCGTAGATTTCCTAGAAGACCAAAGAGCTCCTATCTTGGCAGCTTAAGAAACTTTTGTGTGGGAGATTTACTTCTAAAACTGCTGCTGATACCTTACTCTACTTTTGAATGGAACTGCTTGGACTGGAGCTTTTCTGTTCTTTAAACTTTTGTCAATTAGGTGTTCCTTATGGCAGCTACTGCATCTTTTTATTTCAGATTTTCCATAAGGATAGTAGGATATTACTTTTAAATCCTTTTTTTTTTTTTCTTAAGGTTCTTGTGGTTTCTTTTAACCTTTTATTTTCCACTTTTGTGGGTTTTAGTGTGGCTTACCAAAAACTATTCATTTGCACACTTTTTTTTTTACACAGTTTGGCAAAAAATTTTATTTATTTTTTAGGATTTTAGGCAGTCTTAAGGCAGTCTTGTTTCTTTTTTTTGCCTTGTTAAGCAGTTGTGTCTCAGCAGTTGTTTTGATCTTAAACATTGGTTTTTGGCTTGCATTTTGTATTTCCATCATGCATTTCAGGATGGATATGATTTTATTCATTTCCACTTATTCCAATTGCCACACTACAGTTCCAACAGGGCTAAGGGCTAAGGCTATTAAGGCTATCTCTACTTGAGGGCAGCTACTTGGAGTTCAGCCATTTCACTTTTTCTGATTTCCTCTCTCTACTCTCTCTCTCTTGGGGTTTTGCTTGCCTGGTTTTACAAGGCATGTTGTCAGCTCTCTTTTTTTTTTATTTGCCAGCCTCCTTACCTTTTATTGTTTGATACCTTTATTATCTTTTCCAGCCTCCATGAGGAAGGCTACATAGTACACAGTTTGTGTACACCTATGCCTGGTAGAATAAATGTAGATGTATTGTGTTCCATTCATTGCCCCTCCTCTCCTCCTCATTCGTTAGTGGTGGGGTGTTGATGGTGGATGTTTAGTAGGCTTATTTACATTATATATTTATATATATATACTGTATTTATTGTGCATTTTTTTTTTGGACTTGTCTTTTTTGGGACTCTTCTGGTCTGGGGCAAGAAAAGGCGAGAGATGACGTCGCCATGGCGTGCGCAGTACCCTGACGTTGACGCATCGACAGTGTCCACGCGCCTGAAGACGCTGAGCCTTACTCTCTCTGGTCGGCCGGCCGACTGGACGCGGACCTGCAATAGTCAGGACTGCAGCAATGGAATCCTCGAACATCTACATTTATGGTAGGTACAAAACTGTACTTTTCCCTGGATGACATTTGTTCAGAGGCTACCTGGGCATCCTCTCACACCTTTATTTCTCATTATAAACTGGATTTGGTGTCTAGAGGAAGGGCTGCCTTTGGCTCTGCAGTGCTCCGGAATATCCTTCCTTAAGGTCCTCCGAAGATTCGGGTAGCTGGGGACTGTCTCACAGGTTGCTGATCAAATGAAGTTAACTACTTCAGATAAAGAAGTTATGTACTCACCATAACGTTCCATCTGAGAAGGTAAATTTCATTTGTCAGCAACCGTCCCTCCCTCCTTCCCCCTGACCTTGATGTTATTTAGCTGAGCTCAAGGTTCGGACTTATGAGCTTTATTTTGTCCTTGAGTCAGGTTTCTCAGGTTGTTAGTTTGTTTTGTTATTATGTGCAGGTGGCAATCGCGATCTGAGGATTGGAAGGAGGTTGCAGTGCAGTATGGGTAAGGGGGAGGAGCTTGGAGCTCAGATCTTTTTGCTTGGTATGCTGCCGGCTCGGATCCGTGTCGGATCCATAACCCACAGGTTGCTGACAAATGAAGTTTACCTACTCAGATGGAACGTTATGGTGAGTACATAACTTCTTTTTTTAGTCTCAGGCATCATATCCTTCAGAAAAATGCATGCTAATGCAAAGTCTTTTAGTATTGCAGCTTTCTGAGTTTATAAGAGCAATATTTAAAGTTTGTCCCTATTTTGGGGCCTTTCTCCCCTGATTATTTTATCTCTGTCCATATTTCTTGTGCTAAGAGGTTGAGAGATATGGTTGTAGGTTTTTGTAGCTGAATGAATTTGGGTATCATTATTTTCCCTTTTGTGAAGGTTAAATGTGTTTGTGTTAATCCTCGTCTTCCTTGTGGCTATCTCATGGGTTTTACCAGAATAATGTCCCTTCTGCATTATCCATTTGTTTCTAGATTATACAGGCAAATTAATTTATCAGCAGTTTTGCCATGCGCAGTTTCTTGATATTCTTGTTAGTCAGGCCAATTGGACTTGATACGCTAATACTTGAACCTTGCTACAAGAATTTTTCCTTGGTGGTTCATATTATTTTTTCATTGTCTGACATCCCTTAAAAGCATTTATTTCAACTCACCTTTCCAGTTTTCTTCTTGAAATATGATCCATATTTTCTCATATACATACACATTCATTTTTTGTGTAGTAACATTTGTTTGTATTTATTTCTGTAGTTTTAAATCTTACTTTTAAACATCAATTGGTATTGCCTTATTTTAGATATTGATAACGTTGTTTGGCAGTTTTTAAAGAAGGATATCATTATGATGTTTATTTTTCCCATGTGGGATTCCCTACTGGAGGAGGTCACTTTAAAATATATACTAGAAAACGAGTCCCATTCATGTTGTGCATTGATTCCATGTATGCTTTTTTTTTTGCATTGTGTTTACATATTCTGAAGAAATGCAAGCTTATTGTTAGCTTCGATGTGCATTGGAAGAGTTTACTTTAAAATGTATATCAAATGTGTCAAATTTTATATCAAATATATCAAATTTTACTTTAAAATGTATATCCATCCAACCACTACCTTTCTTTCCACTCCACTAACTACCTTGATTATAGCAAGCTCAGATGCTCATAAGCCTAGTACTTATACAGCAGGAACTTCTTATTGTAACATTTGTTAATGTCTGTTATGTACTTCACAGATAAAGATTCTAGTTGTCTACTGATGTACTATGTTCTTCATCTGTAAATATGTTGTAATTGCTATGTAAATTGTTAATTGCTATGTAATCCAATGTAACTACTGTCTGTTTATTTTAACTGTGGAGCTTTTCTCCCCGGGCCTCCGCTGAAAATGGACCTACGTCCAGTCGGACACTCCCGGTCAACAAATATAAATAAATAAATAAATAAATAAATAAAATATTACAAAGTGAGTCCCTTTCATTTTGTGCACTTTTCATGTATGATTTGTTAAAACTTTTTTTCAGTGTGTTTATATCCGCAAAATGTAAGCTTCATGTTAGCTAGGATTAAAAAATAGCTAAACCTAGTCTTTTTCAGTGAGAAAACTGTAGGTGAAGTCTGCCATCAATATGATTAAAATTGTTAGGTGCAGATAGTTGTTAAAACACCATTGTTGTTATTCTCCTGAAGTAGCACATACTGAACGCAGATATAAATCACACAGCGCTTTGTAAGTCCAGAAAGTATATTAGCAGTTTTGGTATACAATTTGTGAAAAACAATATTGTTGGGAGTATGATAGAGTTGACTGCCAAATGACAACATAACTCAGACAGTGTACTTCTTGCATAAAGGGCAACTTGGTCATCTTCTCGCTGTAAAATAATACGTCTTCAAGTCTCAGCCTAAATCTTACTGTCTCTGTTTACAACCCAACTCAAGAATTACCCTTGCTGCATTTTGCATAAATGTTTCCAGATAGTTGAATAAAGTTCTACTTCTTGATGACTCACCTAAATTTGTCCCTCTGTGTTTGTCTTCCGTGTTCTTGCTTCCTTGTTATCCTTTGTTTCTTCCCCCTATTTTCTCCTTGTTGATGTGGTGTGGTTACACATCCCCTCTGAGTCTTTCCTTATGATCCATGTCCTTTAGCTTGCTAATAATTATCCTTTTTGAGTCCTCAGCCATCTGTTCCCTTTTCTTTACCATGTCCAACAATGCATCAGGAATATATTTCAACTGCAGCAAAGTATGATTGATTGTGGTTGTTGTATCTTTCGGCTTTTCCCGGTTAGGGGTCGCCACAGCGGAACTCCGGTCCGCTAATGATTGGCAGTAGATTTTTATGTGCCGAGTTGCCAGCCCTGACGCACAACCTTCAACGAAGGTATGCCCATTCATGCATGTCTCCAGACAGAGGACGCTCTAACTGAGAATCGAACGGGACAACATCTTAATGTGAGGCGGCAGCGCTACCACAGCACCACCACCACAGTACTGTCACCAATTCACATTCTTTATCCATTTTCCTGGTTTGGCCTTTTTATTTAGGTGCAGAGGGAGGTTTATGATGCCAAACCCAAAGTGCAGTAAGTGGGATCAGTGCAGAAAGGAAATGTTACTGTTTTTGCTTTAGACACTTTTTTTTTTTTTTTCTGCAGATGCACCTGTTTAAGCTGACAACTAATATATTGCCACAAGATGAGATAATACATATTGCACCCTGTTTAATTTCTTTTCCAGTTCTGGTCTAGCCTTATTTGTCAAAAGATTTCTGTGACCCATACAGACAGTTCAAAAAACAAATGAGCATGCCTACTGTTTAGATTGTTCTACAAACTGCAGGTCCTTAAAATAAAATGACAGTTAATACTGCCGCAGAAAAAGAAATTGACACTTGTATCTCACTCCAGATAATCCTTTCATTTTGCATCGTTCCTTAGCATACATTTTGTTGGAAGCAAGACTTTTTTTTTTTTAAATATAAACAGGTGTTCAACAAAGTGAAGAGAATAAACTGAATGCTACACTGAAAACACATTTCACCTTGCTGCATTTTCCACTTTTCGGACAAAATGACTCAGAAGGATATAATAGCAGGTGAAGCCAAATGTGATAAATACATTTTTTCTTATGCCACAGACTGCAGAGTTTCTTTGTTTCACTTAATTTATTCTGGGATAGCCACATTCTTGTCATTGTTATCAGAGTCCAGCCAACAGCAGGACACTGTGTTCCAGCACTGTGGGATTTTCATAATTTGTAGACATTAAAAAATGGTGGCAAGTAATATTGCCACTGATAAGATAGATGACTCAGTGTATTCAGTCACTCCTTTCATTTCTGGCTCTGCCAGAAATCTTTATGGCAGACTCTCTTTATATTAGTCAAGGAAGTAATTAGAGTGAAATGAAAAACTTGGCATTTAACTGTAGATACAGAGCTAACTTTTTGAAGTTTTTTCCAGTTTCCAGCATTGACATGGTGGCAGCTAATGATGTCAAAGATTTGAAAGATGCATTGTTTATTTTTGTTAAATAATAAATGTACTGGCTAAGGCAATGCCCAATTTCAAGCAAAGGAATATAAGCAAAGGAGTGTGCCAACAATGCAAATACTACAGTTGAAAAGCAACTCTTCTTCTTCTTCTTTCGGATTTTCCCGGTTAGGGTTGCCACAGCGGCTCATCCGTCCACTCATGATCGGCAGCAGAGCTCTACAGTGTCAAGTTGCCAGCCCGGCGCCCAACCTTCCACAGAAGGCACACACACACACTCACACCTAGGGCCAATTTAGAGTGTCCAATTCACCTACTGCATGTCTTTGAGATGTGGGAGGAAACCCACGTGATCACAGGGAGGAAATGCACACTCCGCACAAAAGGGTCTATATTATATCATCGAACGCTTAAAAAAGCGAATGCTGATTGATCGACCTAATTTAAGTGAAAGCTTACAATCTCGAACTGTTAGATCAGCGATTTTTTTCCCAGGGAAAAAAATCGCTGATCCAAAACACATACACACAACATAAGCACACCAAACAAATAGAAATCCACACACATACACCTAAAATCTGATACCTAACCCTACACTAAACTATGCACACGCCACTAACTACCACTTACCTTAACCCAAACCCTAACCCTAAGGCCCATCACTATCGCACACTCACCTCACTCGCTCCCTAACCCTAACTCACTTAAATCCGCCCTAACCCTCATGTCCACTCAATCGCACACACACCTAACCCGAGCCCTAACCCTAACTCACCTAAATCACCTAAATCACCCTAACACTCAGATCCACACAATCGCACACTTACCTGAATCCGACCGGTAACTTTCCACCATAACACTGAAAATACCAAAGCAACAGAAACGGACAACCAAATTCTTTCCCTAGGAAAAAAAATTGAGTTTCTGCTGCTTCGATATTTTGCAGTTTCATGAAAATAAGTTCGATCAATCAGCGTTCACTTTTTTTAAGCATTCAAGGATATAATATAGACCTGCACAAAAGGCACCCCAGCCGAGAATTGAACCAGAGAGCCTCTTGCTGTGAGGCGACAACGCTAGCCACTGCACCACCATGGCCGCCCAGTTGAAAAGCAACTCTAATATTCTATAAAGCAGTTGCATAAGTACTGTTTGTAGAATAGGAAGCTTAAGCAAACTAATTAATCTGGTAAAGAGAGAAACAGGAAAAGGATGTATGGGAGAATGAACTGAGTAGACAGAGGAGCAGAGGAAGCGAACACTTGACCAAAATCATCAGAGACACTGTGTTTTGTATCAACTTGTACTTTCGGAAGGATATGAAGCCTGAAACTCAAATAACCGTGTTTATTTAGTGATGTCAATCATTAATAATTTGCCAGAAAACCGCACATTTTATGAAGAATGGACGAAAAATGTGAAGCAAAAATCTGGACACACTGTGACATTTTGTAAAATTGATAAGTATATTTGAGATTTATTATTAAGTAATTATTACTTGCAATTGCATTCATCAGTGTGCAGTCATAAATCCACATCAGAAAGACAAGCAAAAGAAAATATAGTGTCACTGTATCTCTTAACTGTCTGGGTTTGTATTAGATCATTGAGAATTCAGTTCAGTGAACAGCGTTTTCAGTGCACTTACATCGAACAAGCCATTCGTTGAACTGTTCATATTGAGATCACAGTACAGTACTCACTGTAGTGCGAGCTTGGAATTAGTATATATAATTAACAGGGGGGCACAGCCCCCGACAAAAGTGGAATTCGACAAATGTCATTTCTGATGAAATGTTCATCTCTGAAGTGAGATTTCGCTGATTTAATATAGACCCAACTGTCCAGATTTTTTTCCTCATATATTTTGTGTGTTCCTCATAAAATTTATGTTTTATGAGCAAGTCAGTGAGGACTGAAGTCACTAAATGATAACATACACTTTAGTTTCATAGTTCATATCCTTCAGAAAATGCAGTTTAACACAAGCTGTCATTCTAGCAGTTCTCTAAGTTTGAATATAAGGTAGTGAGATAACCAACCACGATGTACAAATCCTTCTCTTGACTCATAAAATCCAAACAGTAGACACTGTGTAAAAACGAATTCCAATTTATTGAGAAAAATGATGAGCGCTTTCGCATAGTACAGGGCTACGCTTCTTCAGATCTCTAAGTTTATAAGAGCAATATTTAAAATCTGTCTCTGTTTTTGGGGTATTGCCCTCCCCCTCATTATTTTAGGTATATCCAGATTTCTTGACGTAAGAGCTTGTGAGGTATGTATCATTTTTCAAATTAAGCCTGATCTTATTATCTTATGCAACAATAACTGGAGCAACACACAAAGCCAGATGTTTAATCCAACAGCATGAACTAACTAATAGTATGAGAGTGTGAGCACCTAACATTATGAAGCATGCAAGGGAGTGAAATTGCAGCTGTTACTAATAGCGGACCTATATGGGTGGCCACGGTGGTGCAGCGGTTAGCATTGTCACCTCACAGCAATAGGTTCTCCGGTTCAATCCTCGGCTGGGGTGCCTTCTGTGCGGAGTCTGCATGTCCTCCCTGTGGTCGCGTGGGTTTCCTCTGGGTGCTCCGGTTTCCTCCCACATCCCCAAAGACATGCTGTAGGTGGATTGGACAATCTAAATTCGCCCTAGGCATGAGTGCGTGCGTGTGTATGCCTTCTGTGGAAGGTTGGGTGCTGGGCTGGCAACCCGACACTGTAAAACTCCACTGCCAATCATGAGCGGACATGTGATCCGCTGTGGTGACCTCTAACCAGGAAAAAGCCGAAAGAAGAAGACTAATAGTGGACCTATATGACCCTTGACCCTAAAAAAGCATATAAAAGGGTATAACGCACAAGGGTCACATTTCATAACTTTTATACCCTTAAAATCTTGTCCATACATTTCTTGGTTCCAATATACACATATATATTTTTAACAATGAGTAATATTTATGTATTTTATGATTTTTTTATAGAATTATATTATTATTAAATACCACATTTATATCAACATATCAATATACTAATATATTAATATACATGGGTGAGTATATATCATATATATATATATATATATATATATATATATATATATATATATATGTATTACAATTTTAATATATATTTATTAATTTTAACCTCATTTATAGAGTCACAACATACTATACATTTATTGATTTATTTATTTAGGTTATTTGATAAGTCCAGTAGTAATAGACATTTACAGTGTAGGTATCTAGGTAGCGAAGTGGATGTTTCATGAATTTTAAAAGTCTGTATATCTCTTTAAGAAACTGAGTGTTTTAATAATTGTTTAATTGTATTAATTGCATTAATTATGTTAATCAGTACATTGTGAGTGCATATAAAAGTGGTGTATACATTTTTTATGTTGATTCTGAAGAGGTCTCCGGTGAGGAGACGGAAGCGCTTAATCGCATATTGTGTTTTGATCGTGTAATAAATCAATGATTTATTTGTACTTTGCTTCAAGTATTTCATGTGTTTGTTGGAATTACTGGAATTATTGGTGGTTTTATACATACTGTGTACTGCCTTTATTGATTCGAGCAGCTGGAGTATGTTCAAAAGATCAATACTCATAAACCAACCTTATATAAAACCATTCGAACCAACAAAACTTTAACCCAAACTTAGCTTAACTTCAATTAATTTAACTTAATTTAATTTATTTAATTTTAATTTAACTTCCAAACTGAACTGAAAGCATGTGACTGGTCACCCCTAAGATACCTCCAATTAGATGAAGCAGTATCCTACTTTAATGCCAAATTCTTAGAAATCCTGGACTATCATGCCCCTTCCCGCTTAGTCAGAAATACGACTAAAACTGCTCCATGGCTTACAAAAGAGACAAGGCACAACATTCTACTGAGAAATAAAATCTGGGCCAAATGGCGAACAACAAACAACCCAGACGGTCCTCTAACATTTAGACAGCTGAGAAATGCTACCAAAAAATCAATACTTCTAGATAAAAAAAAAAACTTTTACCATTACAACCAGAAAACCCACTAACATAACCTCAAAAGTTCTGGGCAGGTATAAATAGACTCCTACATCCAGGTCAGTCCAAAACTCCCACCCCAACAGGCTCCACTTATGAGAATCCCAAGCATATTGCTAATGCCTTTAATACCTTTTGTACGGAGGCAGTCCAATCTCTAGCTAATTCATTACCTCCTGTTAGCACAAGCCTGTCATCCTCCTTGACTAGTTTACCTCCCTCATTTCATTTACAACCAGCCCCAACATCCCTCATCTGCACTCTTCTTCAAAAACTCAAACTTTGTACCCACACAGCTGACCTTCTACCAACAGAATATCTACAGATAGCTGCAACAGTAGTAGCCTTTGATATTTCCATGCTAATAAATAGAACCATTACTGAAGGAACCATCCCATCTATCTGGAAAATCTCCCACATTATCCCACTGCATAAAGGTGGCAACTCAACTGAACTCTCAAACTACCGCCCAATAGCTTTACTCTCTCCTTTAGCAAAAATAATGGAAAAATGCATCCACCGGCAACTACTAGACCACTTACTGCAAAATAACTTACTAGCTAACTGTCAGCATGGCTTCAGGTGTTTCCACAGTACAATCACTGCCCTCTTATCCTTTTCTGACTGCATTAACAAAAATCATAAAAACAATACTCTATTTTCTGCACTCTTTATCGACCTATCAAAAGCCTTTGATATGATTAACCATCAGCTACTTATGAATATATTTAAGTCTCTCTCACTAGATACACAGGCATTACAATGGTTTAAATCCTACCTAGAAAACAGGCAACAGGCTGTGCTTTGGGAGAATAATGTATCCTGTCACCTTCCTTTTACCCTAGGCGTCCCTCAAGGTTCAATCTTGGGCCCTCTCCTTTTCTCAATTTTTGTCAATGATCTTAATCTAATAATTTCTGAAGCTGCATGTACACAATATACTGACGACTCCACACTAATATGTTCAGCCACCTCTGCACCTGAACCCCAGTCCCTTATCCAAACAGTGCTTAACATAGTAGAAAGCTGGTTCTTACAGCATAGCCTCCTCCTGAACCCCCAAAAGACAAAACTACTTCTCTTCACTCCCACACAGAAGTCCTCCCCAATTGAATTCACAGTTATATCCAACAATGGCATTATCATATCTCGTAACCCAACCACCAAGCTCTTAGGTGTAACAATAGACCATAATCTTAACTTTGACAACACATATTAACACAACAATAAAATCAATTAACAGAAAACTAGGCTCCCTCTACAGGATTAAATCCTTCCTTACTCCAACAGCTAGAACAACTATTGCCATACCCATCTAATCTCTACCCTCCTCTACACCTCTCCCATTTATACCAACCTATCAAAAAACAACCTTAACAAACTGGCTACCTCCTACAATAACATTGCCAGATTTGCTACTGGTGCCTCATTTAGAACTCACCACTGTCAAAACCTAAAGCAACTTGGTTGGCTAGAACTACATAATCAACTTCAGTTTCACCAACTTATTATTGCCCACAAGATCCTTTATCTTCCCAGTAATATTCCAATACTTAGTAGCTTTCTAACCCCTTATAATAATCTGACAACCCTTTGCCCAGCCAGTAAAGTACTAGCATCTACAGTTAAATCCAAAAATAAGACTGGGGATTCACTGTTCTCCAACACCATGGGTAAATCCTGGAATCTGCTTCCCAAGGAACTCCCATCTTTCTCCGCAGTGCAACTGCTTAGAAAATAAATTAGACAATACCTTAAAAACCACTGGTTATGCCCATGTAGTAACCCAGACTAATAATTCCCTCCACTATGTCTAAACTTTACCTCTCTAACCATTTGCAATTTTTATCCAATTCTTTCATTAGCCTCAGAGAGTAGATCCAGTTAAGCTAACAACAGTCTTTAACAACTTACTCTTATATAGGAACTACTACAGAGTATGAACTGGTATAGTAAGTATTTTTACTGTATGAACATGTTTTCACCTATATATACCTATAAAGACCTTCTTTCCCTTTCTTCTTATTGTATGCTACTTTAAAGTTGCTATGCTACTATATAATCAATTGGATTCTACACTGTAAAATACTACTGTACCTGAAGCTGCTATTATTTGTTAGTGTGTTTCATTTCTCTTTTTATATGCTACTTTAAAAATTGCTATGCTGCTATATAACAATTGTAGTCTTCATCTTAAATTAGTACTGTACTTGAAGTTGCTAATATTTTTTTGTTTATGTGGAGTTTATCTAGCTGGGCCACTACTGAAAATGGACATATATCCAGTTAGACTAGCCCAGTCAACAAATGTAAAATAAAATACAAAAATAAATGTCTGAAACTCAAGTACTCATTGTTTAGCGACTCAATCCTCAATAATTTGCCAAAAAAATACAACTTTTATGAGGAACAGACTAAAAATATGAGGCAAAAGTCTGCTAATTCTGAGAAAATCAGGCAGTTGGCCCTTTAAAGTGCAATTTTTTTTTTTTTTCATTTACTGTTTCTGCTCCCACTGGCTGCAGACCATCAGACCCTTCATTCCCTTCACTGAATAAGAGCAGACCAAAAGGGATTGTCACTGAGGCAACTTGTAGGAGTGATTTTAGGTTTTATATATTTCTGTTGACCATAACTACGAACACATGTTGTGAAACACTGGAGAGGAAATTCGGAATGGATTGTCCACAGTGGGTGTTCCCTCATTTCTGCAAGGAAGATGTCCAGAAAGCAGCTCTACAACATGAACACTAGTCTGCCCTGTCTCCACCAATGAAATCACACCATGTTTAAGTGGCTGAGTGAAGGCAAAACCTGCCCTTTCCCTAGAAGAGGTAAGTGGGCCACACTGCTTCACCCTGCCCATCCTGCCTTGCTGGTGAAGTGCTGTAGCCACAATTCAAACCCCAGTCACCTGGATAATGGTCAGGGCTACATCCCTGTATGCCATGGAGCCAGATTGAAGGATTGTAATTCTGGAACAAGAAAAAAAAACATACTTCTGAAGTGATATCACTCAGAAAATAACAAATGTTCACCTTAGACATCACTTTATTGGTTATACCTTTTCTGTTTAAAGATGTTACTGATTTCGGTAATGTCACTAGTGTTATAAAACTGTGTACTATGACATTTTTAGTGTTGTATGATAACAGAAGCTTTACTGTTGTCAGTGTATTACCTTTTTCTGTGGAAACGTGAATTTTTATTTTCTAAAGACAGGCACAACCTATTGGATGTAGCTGGTGTATCTTATTAGAATTGTTTCATGAGATATAGTTTGCTTCTTAAATGTATTGCAAACAATTAAGCAGCATATTTTGAGTGCCACATTGAACTGCTGTTTTCAATGTTCATGTGAGAAAACAACTTAGGGATTTGAAACCTTTAATACGCTTTGATGTTTTGACTTGCCTGAATTTACATCCTGCTGCTGTCTTCAGCTTCTAAGCTAGTCCCATTTGCTACTTTTGTGAAGGAACAAATACAGTTTATTGATTCTTGGACCTAACATCTTACACTTGTTGATGGAAGGTGCCGATGTGCGTAAGAGACACAGGAGGTGCTTTGAGGCCAGAGCTACCAGAATTTGTATGTACATGATTAGTACTAATAGTTTGAAGAAGGGATGTGTCTGTAGTCAGCCAGTGAAGTATCTTGTTTCCTTTCTTAGTGTTTATATGGAAAGCACACAGCTAAGAAGCAAAGTAAAACTTTGTTTCTGTGGGCCACGTTGCCTGGAATTAAACAAGTACAAACATGCTTGGGGCCCTTTACTTTTACTGGATATGAAAATGTCATATCTTATATGGTACATTTTCAAATATTGTACCTCAGGGCCTAAGCAATCCATAAAGAAGTCAGAACACAGAAGGCACTGCCCCAGCAAACTGCTTGCTGGCTGGCATTTGAAATACAGAGTTGGAGTTTAGTCCGTAACTTGAGCATTAAATGTATGCTATTTACTGTGCCAAAGAATGCTTTAGTGAACTTTCATCTTGAAATTGCTTGTACCAGAATGGTTAAATGTGAGAAAATAGTGTAACTTTTGAAAACACTTGTCAGGCTTATCTGTTTTCCTTTATTCTTGCTTTTTACTTCTGGAAAATGTAGTATAATGTGAAATTAGAGATAACCCTATTAATGTGAAGTGTTGAGCAGCAGAGTACAGATTCTTGCACTTTTAATACATTTCTAACAGTTGTCATAGGTTGGATGGTATGCTAGTGCATTATAGCTTTTTAGTTTGTTTCTGAGACAAAGAAAAACTTTGACCCCTATAGTTTGGTACCTTAATAGTTATGGTCTCATTCTTATGGCTCTGCAGTGAGGGGCTCAATCCTGGGCTCAATCCTGAACTCCATGTGTAAGTTTTCATATTATTATTGTGTCTACATGGATGTTTCTTTGTTTCTTCAAGAGTACATACTGTTAGTGGATGACTCCAAAACTGTGATTTGTGTGTGTGTTTGTATATTTGTTTTTTTATTGTATATTTATGTAAAAAATACACTTACATACATAATTTGTGTGTCCATCCTTGTGGCTATAAAGCTACCATTACTGATCAAGCAGTTTACCTTGTTAGCTAAAAAACAAAACTGAAATCCCTTCAGCTACATTTAACCTATGAACCATACTGATTTCATGTTAAACAAACTGACAAAGAACCTTCTCAATCATTGCCATAACAGAGAAAAATTAGCTGTGACAGAGACTTATCTGTCTTTCACTTATACAGGTCACTTTTTAAGAATGTATACATAAGTCATTTGCAAATGTCCATTTTTGCAGCCCAACACATAAACCAGCAACAGGCTATGTCATTGCATAAGTGGGTTGTGTGATAAAGTCAACATCACAAAAACTGAATGCCATAGAAAATCAAGCCCAAACACGTCTGGTGAGTATTGTAGACATATTCTATCTGCCCCATTATTTCTCTATGCAAGCACTGCAGTACTGTGTAATAGCTGCATGTATATTCATGGCAGTTAGTTATATAGAGCTGTTGAATTCATGATTAGATACATTGAGAAATTGTAAAATGGCTTCTTCCCAACGGGCTTGGAAACTTGGGTTTTATTGTATTTATTGGAAACTGAAATATTTGTAGTTCATGACATACCTCTCAACCTCTTAGCACAAAAAATCTGGACAAAGCCAAAAGTAATGGGGGCAAACGGCCAAAATATAGGGACAAATTTTAAATATTGCTCTTATAAACTTAGAAAGTTGCTAGAATTGTGTTACCATACATTTTTGAGTGATATGAAGTATGAAAGTCAAATGCCTGTCATTTTTATTGAATCAATTTTCACTGACTTGCTAGAAAACCACACATTTTATGAGAAATAAACCAAAAATATGAGGCAAAAATCTGGACATTCTATGAAAATCTGTACAGTTGAGAGCTTTGCTTCATGACTCTCCAGTTTATAAAAGCATCAAATAGCTGGCTATAGATATATAGTCACTTTTTTAAAGGCCTGATGAATTTGACTACTGAGTTCAGTCTGTCCTTCTTTAGCTCTTGTTTTATCCAGTTCAGGGTGTAAGTGAGGTGAAGGCATTTATGAGCAGCACCAAGCAGAACCTTATCCATGTTACAGTCCACTGATAAATATCTGCACAGACACACACACACACACACACACACACACACACACACACACACACACACACACACACACACACACACACACACACACACACACACCTAGGAGCAATAAAGTGCTCAGCATACTGGAGGGTCTCTGAGCAGGGTTGCACAAGAGTGAGATGTCAGTTTAGGTGTTTGGGCACCTAGTCAGAGTGTTCCTTCATCACCTTTTATTTGAAGTGTACTAGTTACGACACACTAGAAAGACACACTGTGACAGACCCAGGACAGTCTAGAAGAGATTCTCCCTGTCTTATAGACTGTGAAGACTTGGGGCTCCCTAGAATGAGTTGGACATATTTATGTGGATAGAGAAATCTGGTCTGCCCTGCTCAGCTTGTGACAATTGCCCTCAGCAGGACAAGCAGTTAACAGTCATAGCTATAGAAGAGACAAGTGTGTAGGGAGTAAAAGAAGTTACAGAATCTAATGTTTTTCTCCTACTGTGTTTACACAAGGAAAAATGCAGAACAACATCTCTTTTCATCTAGCCATGATATTCAAGAGGTCCATAGGAATAATTTCTTGAGTATTTTAACTTTTGCATTATATTCTTATCAGTTTTAAAGTTTTCTCATATGCGTAGCCCTAAATTTTGATATGAATAGATTACTTTTGGCTGTGAGTTACTAAATAAATCAGTCAGTTAATAAAAATATGAACAGGAAGGTTCTTAGGTCCAAAACATGTTAAGTTATATTTTCAGTGTTAAACTTGAAGATTGCTGTTTATGCATCATTTGAAAATTCACAGATTTATTTAGAAAATGCTGAAATGTTTGGAAATACCAGAAAAAAGAAAAAGGATCCTACTACCATGGCCACTGCCAGTGTTAAACACAAAAACCTTAATATACAAAGACTACAAAAACACATAAAAATATAATGTATAAAAAATAATAAAATTAGCACTTTCATACTGTAGACGCTTCTTCAGATCTAATTCAAAAAACGTCCACTTCCAACATTTATAGAGATGAAACTCCATTCAAAAAATTTGACCAATAGAAACCATGCAACTTAAAAACCTCCAAATCTGTCCAATAAAACAAAGAGCCCATTCAGGCAGTGTAACCAATATGGGCGTAATTATAAAAGCATCAGTGAAACAGCCTGCGAGGCTTTAAAGGGACCATGCCATTCAATCCTAGAACTTTATTGGCTTGCAATTTAAAATGAAAAAATGCCCTTCATTCACGGAGATAGTGAGGGCATTAGACATGGTTCCAGTCCATATGTCACTAATATGCTTAAGAATCCTTTCTTTGAACAACCGATTGGTCTTACCAACATAAAAATGTGTACATACTCCACAAATTTACTTTTATGGTTTTACAGTTGATTGCTAAGAATAAAAGGGGTAGAGATTTAATTAATGTCACTGAGTTAGCTGAGACGAGATGTATTCTTAAACTGCAAGCCAATAAAATTCCAGGGTTGAATGGCATGGCTATGTGCAAAATACAAAAAAAAATAAATAAATAAAATAAAAAAACTCTGTCATCAGTCTCAAAAAGCATCTCAGGGGACTAATCCAATCGACCAAAGTCAACTTCGAGGAGAACAGCTTCCCAGGGTAAGAATTGCCATAAGGCATTTTTCACTTGTGTGTAAACATAAAGGGAACACCCAACAATGTGCTGAACTAATAGCAAATTAAACTTACTATACTGAACAGGTGATATAGAAAATTTGCTCAACCAGTAACTTAAGCTCCAGTTTCATCCCCCATCACCCTGAGTACCCCCCAAGAAAAACCATCTACCAGTTTTCCTCCAGCTGACAGTAAAGAACAGGTGGACTATCCAGAGCTAAAAACACTGCATTAGTGGGTGCTAATAACATTCCAGAATGGCTTTTAAATAGCTTGAAATATGACCTGTCAGGCCCATTAGAATCTCTATTCAACCACAGCTTCCAGACAGGCTTTATCCATTGGTAATGGAGTACTGCAACTGTCATCCATCTAGAAGACCATCAACAGACCCAGGGAACTACAGACCCATAAGTTTGATTAGTCTTATATGCAAGGCTATAGAAATCGGTACTGTGGACCTGATAAACAAAGACATAGTAATTCTTCAAATGCTAGACCTGTTCCAGTTCAGTTTTGTCAAGGGCAGGTCATGCCTACTAAACTTGGTGGATGTATTCAACGATGTCACTAGAGAAATGGACAAGGGCAAAATGCACATATTGCCTACCTAGACCTTGTAAGAGGCATTTAACACAATACCTCACTCGGGTATTATAAACAAACTCACAAATTTAGGCAATCTTCCAACTGTCTAGATTTTTGCTTCTTATTTTTGGTCTGCTTCTCAAAAAATTTGTGGTTTTCTGCAAGTCACCGAGGAATGTAATTGCAAAATAATGACATAAATTTGAGTTTCAGACTTCATGTTATTTAGATAATGCATGCTAAGACAAATCCTGTTATTCTAGCAGCTTTCCAAATTTATAAGACCAATATCAAAAATCTGTCCCTCTTTTCTGGGCCTTTGGCTCACTATTATTTTAGGCCTTGTCCAGATTTGATGCAATAAGAGGCTGAGTGGTGTAAATTTAGACATAAATCCCTAAGTCACCTGATGGATAGTCAAATGGCTCACCGACAGGAAACACAAAGTTACGGTGGGGGAATGAATCCACCTCCCCCAAGAGGCCTGTTGCTAGTGGTATCCCGCACAGCTCAGTACTGGGACCTCTTCTGTTTGAAATATACTTCTCTGAAGTCAAAGTAAATGAAGAGGGCCTTTGGCTGACCAAATATACTGATGACTGCAAGATGGGTGCATTCGCTTGAATCCCTCAGAGAAGTAGATGTTCTCCAGGAGGGTCTGAGACAGACAAAAATTTTTTCCATAAACATGGCCTAAACCCAATGCAAAAAAGTGCATAATTATCCCCTTTGGGAAGGTGGCCTCCCCTGCAAGTTACAACCTTGATAATACTCCCAAAGAGTAAACACAGTAATAAAGATCTTGGGAACTCAAGTTGACAGTAATCTGAACTTTGATCACCATGTGTCCTTGGTGCAACTTATAAGGAAGGGCATAAAGTCCAGATCTAAGAAGGTCATAGACCCACTATACAAAACCCTCAGTAGACCAATAATCTAGTACAATGCAGCATGTACCTGACCAGACATTTGTAGCAGCTGGAGCAGCCACATAGGTTCTCACTTAAAGAATACAGGTTATAAGTAATATGTCCTATGTGCACCACCTCAAAGTCCTGTCCAGACTACTAAGGGACAATCTATGCCTAAACTACAAGGCATTATCTGAACCAGCCCTGGTGGATCTTTTAAGCTAAACAAACAGCACCAGAATTACCTGATCCAAGGATCTAGACCTCATCTGTGATGTAAACAAAACATGTCGTAGGGCAAGGTTTGTGTCTCAGACATTACCCTTTCTCTGGAACAGACTCCCCATTCATGTGAAGTACAGCTCTTCACTAAGCCTATTCAAATGCAGTTTGGACCAATGGATGGGAAAATATAAATTCGCCCCAGTTTGTTGCCTGTGTGCCTTAAGGACATGGGCAGTTTGTAGATGCCTTAAGGCACAGGCATATACCAAAGGTGTTCTAACCCAAGGGAAATGTTAATTGATAAGAATGGGGCATGAATGGCTAGGCTTAAAGGCTCTAGGGCCATTAGTTCAATAATCTCTTATTATCCCATGACCAATTAAAAAAATAAATACAATTTGTATGGATTAATTGGTAATGGTGTTACTGTGGTTACAAGGATGTTATGTGAAGTAGTATTAAAGTTCTTAAACAGATTAACCCAGGCCATAGTGACAGGAAAACCAACAGCTACTGCTTAGCTAACATTATCCCAAAGTACCCCACTTAACAGTGGAAACCTGCTTTGGCCTCTTCCACTAGTTATCATCTACCCAGTGATAAATGTTATTAATGTGACAAGCCAGGCCACCTCAGTCCGGTTACAATGGGTGAGCTGGTGTTAGCTGCTGAAGCCTTTCCACCCTTAACTGGCCCCTCCACCACTTGTGGCCCTAGTTGAACATGGATTGCCTGTGTGATAGTCAGAGCTACAGCCTACACCCCTCCTCTTCATGGGGCTAGACAGAACATTTGTTTTAGAGGAATTTCCACCATGATCCTTGAAGCAGTTGTGTTTTCACAGCAGTCATGCCCTTGGTTGGGGATGCTGTATGCAGTAAGTAAACCTGTGCTATAGCTCATTGATGGTGTTGGAGAAGTGTAGGGCATGCACTGTGACAGCTGTGGTCAGAACTGTGAATTATACTGTATAATATGCAATATCTCTTATGCAAACAAAATAGTCTGCATGCAGCCAGAGAAAAGTTATTAAATTGTAGGTCATTTAGGTAAAGCCCGAATGCTGCTTGATCTAAATGCATTGTTGGTGCAGACAGTAAGACAGACGTGCTTCTGCTTATCATCATGGGCAGTTCAATTTGCTGCAAGACAAAAGCAAGCAAAGAGTTGCAACAAATGGCTGCACCAGATGTGGAATGCAAACAGAGAGCTAGTGTTAGGGGGTGCAGGTTAAATGCTATAAATCTTAAAATTTAGGTTGCGCCATGTACCTTGATGAGAAAACAATGTGTAGCCATACCCCTCAACTGTACAGATTTTCGCAGAATGTCCAGATTTTGACCTCGTATTTTCTGGTCCATTTTCTATAAAGTTGTGTTTTTTCTGGCAAATTAGTGGCAAATCATTAAAGATTGAAGTTAGAAAATAATGCCAGACATTTGAGTTTCAGACTTCATAGCCTTCAGAAAATGTATGATAATGCCAAACCTGTTATTCTATCAACTTTTTAAGTTTGTAAGAGAAATATTTAAAAACCATATCTATTTTTGGGCCTTTGTTCCACTTTTATTTATGGCTTTGTCCAGATTTCTTGCTCTAAAAGGTTAAGAGGTATGGGTAGCACTGCCAAAACCAGATAGCTGCAGTATAATCTTGTACCCAGAGTATAATATCATTATGTTCTTAGCCCATCACAATAAAATTGTAAGCAACATTAAATGCAAATGCATGTGCAAACGTTGCAAGAAAATTGTGTGAATTGAGGTATTTATTTTTGAAAGTATCATTCTGTGCAAGAGAAGTGCCTGTATACTTGATCAACAACAAAGATAACAGAGCTCTGAAGTCCAGGTTTAACCCAGACATCCTCCAGTCACAGAAATATTTTGTGTAGCATCAGCTATCATCCTATAGAGTTCTCTGTTTTATTATGACTCAGTTTCTGTTAGCAGCAGCTTCAGCTGCCAGCTTACCAAAACATTTTGTTCACATACCTCTCAACCTCTTAGCACACAAAATCTAGACTGTTCATGTTATACGGTGTTGATTTGTTTTAAGATCAGCATACAAATCTAGACCATGGCCTTGTTACTTCAAACTGCACATCTTCCTGTACATGAGTTCATGGTGTCACTATTTTACACAAAATGCAAAAGGAAGAATGATCCAAAAATGTGTCTGATTCTACCACTAATTGACAAGTGCCATAATGGTGCTGGCCGAGGTGTGAAGTATGAAAAACTGGACTGCCTGTTGTGATTTGTGGTAAAGCAACATTCTGTGCAGGTCATGACATGCTACTGCTAACTAGAGGCACCACCTTCTGTAATAGTACCAGTGCCCAACAAGATCTGTTGTGTAACAGTAGGTCCAAAGATCATACAAGTACAACATTACTTGTACTGAGGAACAATAACTAATGCAAAATATTGAAATGTATCTCTAACAACTCTTTGAGACCTGTAAGGAAATCATAGCTCTCAGCCTCTAAGCATCTAAGCATAACAAATCTGAACAAAGCCAAAATAATTGGGGAAAAATGCCCAAAAATAGGGATATATTTCAAATATTGCTCTTATAAAGTTAGAAAGTTGCTAGAATAATGGATTGTTTGTTAGCATGCATTTTGTTTCAAGGAAATAAAGTTTGAAACTCAAATGTGTGTCATAATTTAGTGACTTCAGTCCTCAGTGACTTGCCCAAAAACAACAAATCATATGTGAAGTTAAAAAAAATGTGACGCAAAAATCAAGACAGTCGATCGAGAAGTATGAGAAATAATTTGCATTTGCTTAGCGAGAAGGTCTGAATGGCCGTAGTACATTTCAGTACAGGCCTATGAGGACAAAGCAGATGGCTCAGAGGACAAGAAACTCAAATAGTATTGAAACATTGCTGCTTCATACAATATTACTTAAAGTTATATATCCATCTCATCTATTCTTCCTGCTCAACTTCGACTGATAAACTTATTGTGACAGACTTTCTTAACAATAAAAATGTGCTAACCAGCAACTCCTCCTTGTTTTTACACTACAAATGTTTCTTTAGAGGCAGGGGGAGATCAGTAACCTTAGAGTTCACAGTTCGGCATATGTTAACAGAGGGTGTTAACCACAAAGCACTGTCTGTTTGTTCCGATGCACTTCAGAAGATCTGTAGCTTTCCTGTTGAAGACTTATTAGCAGTATTTTTTTAAGCACTGAGGGGGTGTGGGGGGACTCCATCTGCTTAGTGTTCAGGACCGATAACTATGTATGTCACTTGCTAAGACAGAATCAGATGGATACTGTTCTACTGTTTGTGATGCAGAAAAAAATTCATAATTAAACGTGGTTTCAGAGAATATTTCAGTTGCAATTCATCCTTCTGTAAACTGTATGTACAAATGAGGTCAGGTTTAGACATCTGTAAACTTTCTTTTTGATAGAATATGCAAGTGCATTCTGCATTGTATTTATCATCTACCTTGCAGCTTGGGCTGCGGTTTGTCACTGAAAGTGACCATGGACTGGCCCACTTACCCTATATCCCCTATATATATATATATATATATATATATATATATATATATATATATATATATATATTTTTTTATATAGATATATATATATATATATATATATATATATATTCTTATATAGAATATATATCATATATGTATTCTTATATATATATATATATATATATATATATATATATATATATATATATATATATAAACACATAAAACATGATGGCAGATGTAGGCTTCTTGGCATAGCTGGTCTTCCCATTTCTTTATTTAGCTGTTAAACAGCAGTTACGGCATAGTTATTTCAGTATTCTATTTCCTCTTACTCATGTCTGAAACAGCTGTGTTCTCGCCACATCACACTGAGCATTTTATTTGATTCATCAGTCTCTTTAGAAAGCCTGTACTGTGCACTCTCAACTGTGTGTGTGTAAAACCACTACCTTACGTCTTCAAAGCTATACTGGTTTCACAAACTCCTCTAGTACCCTGAATGCCCATGACTAGCTAAGGTTATTAAATAGAACACCATTCCACAGAGCCTTAGACAATCAACTCCCCACATATTTCATGTTCATATTTGTATGTTCAACAGTAAATTTAGCTGCTCAGTTTTTCTACCACCATTGGTAACATGTAGAATAAGGTCCCTTCTGAGGAAAGAAATAGCTCTGGTTAATGTACACAAAAATCTCTTCTGGACTTTCATTGCAGTAAGGTGGACATGCAGCTGTGGTATGACCTGACTGCTTCATTCCTTTGCTAAGGCACGGACATGTAAGTTTTGCAATATAGTTCTCATCTTGTGCAACTGTTGGACTTACCGACTGACTTAAGCTAAAACTGTAGAAAGTGTAGGTTGAAGGAGCACTGCCCCTTGTGTAAGTTTTTAGAGGGGCCAGACAGCATTGTAGAATAGGTGTCCCTTTGTCCAGACAATCAGTATCAGTAATAATTAAGACTGCAGCACTTAAATGACAGTCAGCCAGTGTTTATGTGATAGGAAACGCAACAAGGATCTTACTATAACTTTTGCTATAGTTTAGCAAATGTATCTGACACAGTTTAGCAAAGAGATGTTAGAGATGCATAACAGCTCTTTGTATATCTTGAAAACCTTTTAAAAATTGTAGCAAAGAGATGTTATAGCTCTTTGCTACAGTTTACAATAGAGCTGCAGTGTATATACATAAGTAAATACATAATACATTTCTGGCTTTTTGATTTACCTGAAGCCTTGAATACTTTTTCATCTTCAGTTTCTCAGGACTTTTTTGTCTCACTAACTTCAAACTTTGATGGCGTGACCTATGTGGGTATTCTGAGGTAACAGTGAAGCATGGTATAGCTTGGATTAAACTGACATAAGACACTTTCCCTTGTTATACTTTTTACTGATTTGTAGCAGTTTTTACTTTAGAGCTTTGTCTTCGTGTAACATATGCATGTTTACTTTAATGTCTTATATAGTTATGTTTAGAGCTATTGTATGTACATTACTTAAATTATGTCTCGCATATTGTTTGACTTTATGTTGATTACTATAACTTGATGTCTTCTTGCTGTTTATTGTCTTGACGTTGTTTGCCTGGGACTCCCCAGAAAATGGGACCTTCCAGCTTGGACATTCCTGGTTAATAAAAATGCATAAGTAAATAAATACATTTACTCACATTTCCTATTAGTCATTCACTCTGTCATACTGGCTACAGATCAGGATTGTGAATGAATATTAAATACAGTTGAGTGTTCCATTTATCAAAAGCTGAAGTTTTCAGATGAACAGATTAAGAAAGGTAATGTAAGACTGGGGTTGGGAAATTAATGCTGAAACTTTTAGATATTCTGAAGGTTTCTGCATTGATGGGGGTGGCATTTGTGCTAGTGTAGCAGATTAGGGTTACTTACAGTAAAGGTTAAGTAAGGATTTTGTGTGTGTGTGTGTGTGTGTGTGTGTGTGTGTGTGTGTGTAGTAGTAGTAGGGTTAAGGAAAGGTTTTTTCTAAGGTAAGCTGCAGAGTTAGAGGTAATAACCTGGGCAGAGGAAAGCCATAGATTTGTCAATAATTAAGTAAACAAGTCTGTCTGGGCATTAGCAAACATCCCGTGTCCCGTGGATGTAAACCATACTCATATCCTTTAGATATCAGAGAGGAGAAAACTATCTAGTGCATATAGTAGAACTCTGAAAGAATGCAAAAAAAAAACGAGTAAAGGAAACATAATTGTATTCATACTATAGTTAAATAAATGGAAGATGTATGTAAGAGCTATGTCCTGTAAAGGAATATCCTGTACTCTAACAGGAAGGTTGAAATTTCCTAGGAAAATGGCAGAAAAGTTGACGTGGAAAATGCTTCTGCCAAATGGATGAATGTGGTAATGTGCTTGCATGCACCAAAAAATGAAAGTCATTTTTAACATCTCCGCACCTTCCACTGTTTACTCATGCCTTCTGTAATTAAAGGTGCTAACTATGCCCACCCCTTTTATTTCACCCCCATTTTCTAAACAATAATGGAAGCAGTCATTAACACAGGATGTAAGGGGGAGGGAAGGTTATCAAACCTCCCCTTTTTCAGAAATATATGAATGCAAAGCTGATGGGTTAATCATGGAAAAGAAGGAAAGGAAAGTGTGCTGATATGAACAATGTAAGGTTGCATTGGAATGTACTGATTTTCATTTTCAATCAAAATAAATGTGTGTTTTCTTTGAAATGTTTTAAGTGTACTTGAGAGCAGTTGAAAGGATTTGCTACTGGAAGAGTACTGTGTAACAAAAATGTTCAGACCATGAGGAGATGGGGTTGGACTAACTGCTGTAAGTTATTTTGTCCATCAGATGTCTGTGATTAGTACAAGAATGGACAACTCTTGACCATGTATAGAGTAGTATTAAAGAAACTGGATGGGAAAAACAAATAAAAAAGGTAAATGTACCACACCACATTAGTTAGGACAGTTATAGAATTATTGCTTAGGGAAAGAATGTTTGAACATTTTATCTTTCTTCTGAAATATTTAAGGAAGTATGGTTTAACAGCAGCAGGGCATGTGAAGCCAACTGGTAGAGATGCATCTTTGTAACTGATGAATAAGGAGATGAGATACTGAAGAGCAGTCACAGGTAATTGGTCTAAAAAGGACTTTTATTATATCTCTGACACAGCTCTAAGAATGATCAGTTGGACATCTCCCTGTGCTTTGCACACAGTAGTGAATAAATGTTAAATGAAAAATCACTGCCTTCAGGGATTCCAAAGGTTATAACCATTTTGTTAGCTGGAGTGGTCATAAGACAATAGCATTTTTACAAGGCCTCTGACTTTGCGAGACAGCAGCAGTTTGTCTGTTGGCCCCACTCCCCAGTAAAACAGAAGACATGGTGTTGCAGGAGTGACTGTATAGGTTCATAGGTAGGTACTAGAATATCTGCCCAAGGGCGTTTATAAGCCTAGCCAGAGTGTGTCAGCTCTCGCCGCCCCGTTGATTAATTAACTGAGCCTCTGCCAAGAAGAGATAATGAAGTGATTCCAAGGGTGTATTTTGTTACCCATCTACTCGTCAAGGTTTCTCTTGAAGAGTGTTAGTGAGGGGCTCTGCCTAATGTAGTTAGGAATTTTGTTCCAAAGCATGGGGAGTCTCTGTGACAGGAATCTATCCCTCCAGCATGTTCTATTTATTGTTGTGGCGAGGTTTAGCTCACTAGAGCGAGTGACGCACAGTGACTTGGATTTCTTTAGGTGGAGCATGTCCATCAATTCTGAGCTGGACATGGCTTTGTAAGTCAGGCAGAGATCACCTCTGAATAAGCGATATGCCATTGAGTACAGCCGGGGTTTTTCCAGTCAGGCTGCATAGGACATATGTTTGAGGCAAGTAATCCTCTTGGTGAGGTACTTTTGTGGTCTTTCCAGCAGTTGGAAGTGTCTTGTGAGGTACATCCCAAATGGGGCATTGTACTCTATGATGGGTCTGATGAGTGACGAGTAGAGGAGTACTTAACGTCTTTATTTCTAGATGTGAACCCTTTTGTAATTAGATGGGTTACATAGAAGGATTTCCTAACTACTTTGGCAATATGATTGTCAAAGGAGAGATTACTATCTACCTGGGTCCCCAGATCTCTTATTACCTCTTCTGTATTAAGGGGGCTGCCACCTATGTGGTAATTCATGGGGGTTTTGTTTTTCCCAAACGGGATGACTATGCATTTTTTGGCATTTAGCTTGAGACCATGACTTTGACACCAGGCATCCGTATCAGTAAGGCCCTTTTGGAGAATGTCCATGTCAGCCAGAGAGTCAATTATGGCTCCCAGTTTGCAGTCATCGGTGAACTTGGTTAGCCATAGTCCTCCTGTGTTTGCCTGTACTTCTGAGAAGTATATGCCGAACAGTAGGGGTCCCAGGACCGAGCCATGTGGAACACCACTTGTGACTGGTTTAGAGTCGGACCTGGAGCCCGCTATTATTGACGTGTGAGTTCTGTCTGTAAGCCAGTTGGCAACTTATCTCGTGACATAGGGATTTATGCTCAGGCTGGTGAGTTTTTCTATGATTCCCGAGTGGGGAATGGTGTCAAAAGCCTTGGTGAGGTCAAGGTAGGCTGTGTGAACCACTTTCCCCTCATCTATAGCCTTGGTGACTGTCTCAAAGAAGTCAACCAGGTTTAGTAGGCATGATTTGCCCTTAACAAAGCCAACCTGGGTCGGGTCAAGTGTTTGGTAGTTCCGAATGTCTTTGTTAGTGAGTTCCATAATGATGCACTCCATAGCCTTGCAGACCAGGCTAGTCAGGCTTATGGGGTGATAGTTACCAGGGTCAGTTGTGGCCCCTCCTTTGTGGAGCAGAATAACCATTGCTGTGTGCCATTCTATGGGCACATAGCCTGTTGAGAGGCTGAGGTTGAACAGTATGTTTAGGTGGGGGGTTAGTTCATTCTGTAGTTCATGCAAGACACAGCCTGGGACACCATCTGGCCCCATTGACGCTGTGCTTTTGGCTTTTGAAAGGGATGTTTTCACCTGTGCATCTGTGATTTCTGGGACACTACACTTTTCTGCTATTGTTGTGGGCCCTTTTGGGGGTGAGAGGGGGATGAAGTTTGCACTGAATCTATGTGCTAGGATGTTGGCATTATCAGTAGGTTCAGTATATTTTGTGCTATTTTGCACTAGCTCAGAGCATATATGCGAGTTGCCACTTAGATTCTTGACTTAGCTAAAGAAGGCTTTGTGGTTATCTTTCAAATCCTTGACTATTTTTCTTTTGAAGTTAGCCTTGGATGATTTTATGAGGGACCTTAGTTTCTTACTGATACTGATCAGGGATGTCTTTCCTTCTTGGGATTTGCTTTTATTTCTAAACTAGTTTCCTCCTTCTATTATATAGCCTGTTTATGACAGGGGTCCACCAGACTGGTTTCCTTCTCTGTAAGTTTATAAATTACCGATACATGTGTTAAATTTAGTCTGTGTATATTGCAGTTGTCAACACTATAAACAATGAACCTTATAATTTCAGTAACAAGCATAAGCCTCTTATCGGGTGATGTGAAATAAAGCCCTCCCAGTGGCCTTTAATTTGATTTGATTAGGACAATAACCCAACATATCCCATCACTGCATGTGCAGTGCTGTTATGAATTTAATTCTTTAGTTGTAAAATACCAAGCAAGGTAAGAAAGGGGGAAAAGTGTAAACAAAAGGGGGAGTGTTGAGGCCATAAAGAGACACCTCAAAAACGATGGTGGAATGGTTGCAATGCTGTTTGTGAAGTTGCCATTGCTTGTAAAGAAAATGACTTTGAGAAGTGCTAGAGCCCTCCTTAACCCAGGAATGGAGTGAGATAAACTGCCTTGCTCGCAAGATCATCATTAGTGGCTCAGTCCTTGGTGACATTATGATGTGTCATGTGCGTCTGGCTGCATATCAGGTTTAAGGGATAAAAGGTAAATAGATGTCCCTTTTTAAATACTGTAGTGTTGAAACAGATGTGAAAGACTTCATTGTTTTGACCAGTATTACTGAACATGTGCATCAGCATTATTTCACACATAGTCTGGAAGATATAAATTGTTTGCAGTGATAATGTAGTCTGGAAGAGAGGACATGCCCGAGGCAGCCTCTATAAGCTTGAACAATGTCCAGATGCATGGTAGCTGAGATTGAACTTAAGTAATAACTCTGGAGTAACATGCCGGGGGGGGTGGGGGGGTGATATGAACATGTTAACACTTGAATATTGCAGATTCCTGTCCTTAAGGTATTGAGACACTAGGCGAGAAGGCATCAGGCAACCGAATCTGAGATACTTAAACAGCATCACTGCCAAGGGCTATCAGTTTGTAGTCTCAACATATAGCACATCATGTAACACAGTTATAGTCTCATCATATAATAGATCATATAACAAAGTTATAGTATCCTCGTATAACGCAGTTATAGTCTCCTCATATAACATATCATATAACACAGTTATAGTCTCCTATAACACATCGTATAACACAGCTATAGTCTCATCATATAACTCAGTTATAGTCTCATCATATGACTCATCATATAACACAGTTATAGTCTCATCATATAACACATCGTATAACACAGCTATAGTCTCATCATATAACACATCGTATAACACAGCTATAGTCTCATCATATAACACATCGTATAACACAGCTATAGTCTCATCATATAACACATTGTATAACATAGCTATAGTCTCATCATATAACTCATCATATAACACAGTTATAGTCTCATCATATAACACATCGTATAACACAGCTATAGTCTCATCATGTAACAGTTATAGTCTCATCATATAACTCAGTTATAGTCTCATCATATAACTCATCATATAACACAGTTATAGTCTCATCATATAACACAATTGTGTGGCAGCACAACAGTGTATGCTGCTAGTTCTGCATGTTGGTAGAAGGATGTCACTCTGTCATTCAAAACTATTCACCCATACCTTTCAGTTGTACAGATTTATGCAGAATGCCTAGGTTTTTGCCTCATTTTGTTGGTCTGTTCTGCATAAAATTTGTGATTTTCTTAAAAGTCATTGAGGACTGAAGTCACTAAATAAAGACAGGCATTTGATTTCAAACATCATATCCTTCAGAAAATTCATGCTAACGCAAATCCTGTTATTCTACCAACTTTCTAAGTTTATAAGAGAAGTATTTAAAATGTGTCCCTGTTTTTGAGACTTTGTCTCTCCTTTACCTTTGGCTTTATTCAGATTTCTTGTGCTAAGATGTTTTGAGGTATATTCATAACAGACCAAGAAAGATGGCAGATGGCTACATGTATGTGTATATGCGTGCATATGTATTATAAATGTGTGCATGTACTCTATGTTACATTTACCACAGTTTTCCTTTTTGAAGGATGGGGAAGAGAAGACATATCTAAACCTGTTCCTCATTCAAAATGGAGTGCAGGAAAATAACATTTTCTAGTTAAAATTACTAAGGGGTTCGCATCTAGAAATAAAGAGGTTATAGTGCCCCTCTACTCGTCACTCATCAGACCCATCATAGAGTACAATGCCCCATTTGGGATGTACCTCACAAGACACTTCCAACAGCTTGAAAGACCACAAAAGCACCTCACCAAGAGGATTACTGGCCTCAAACATATGTCCTATGTAGCCCAACTGAAAAAACCCTGGCTGTTCTCAGTGGCATATCGCTTACTCAGAGGTGATCTCTGCCTGACTTATAAAGCCATGTCCAACTCAGAATTGATGGTCATGCTCCAACTAAAGAAATCCAAGACACTGTGAGCCACGCGCTATAGTGAGCTAAACCTCGCCACAACAATAAATAGAACATGCTGGAGGGATAGATTCCTGTCACAGAGACTCCCCATGCTTTGGAACTACATTAAGCAGAGCCCCTCACTAACACTCTTCAAGAGAAGCCTTGACAAGTGGATGGGTAACAGAAAATACACCCCTGGGATCACTTCATTGGCACTGCTTGACAGAGGCTGAGTTAATTAATCAATGGGGCGGCGAACACTGACACACTCTGGCTAGGCTTATAAATGCCCTCCTAGTACCTACCTATGAACCTATAAAACAACTATTTTAAAAATTACACATTCAGTACAGCTAACAGAAGTATAATTTGGAGTCATATTCTCTATAAGTCTAGCCTGATAGCACAGGGTTAAGGCTCAGGATTACAAACTGGTGGACCTGTGTTTGAAACCTGTTTGGGAAACAACTGACATCAACAGAATCTGCATGGAAGAGAAGCCAAGCAATCTACTTCTGCTGTATGCCACAAAAGCTCAATAGGGTCTTCCCATCCAGTTGCCATGAGTCGATTTTGTCTGAGTGGTAATTTCTTATGCTCCATGAAGCTCTCTTTCCCCCCCCACCTTCAGAATCTACTCAGCTGGCATCATAACAGTAAAAAAAGGTTTTGAGACCTAAACATTGAATGGCTTTAAGAATATGTGAATCTAGTATAGAATATTTTTTCTATTGTAAAACAAAAGAATTAGCTGCGGTAGTGTTGTCGCCTCATAGCAAGAAGTTGTTGCATTCGATTCTCAGCTAGAGCATCTTCTGTGTGGAGGCATGCGTGAATGGGCGTGCCTTCATTGAAGGTTATGCATCAGGGCTGGTAACTCGGCACGTAAAAATCCACTACCAAACATTAGCGGACCGGAGTTCCGCTGTGGCGACCCCTAACCGGGATAAGCCGAAAGACACAACAATGCATTAAACAGGCAAACTAAAAATCATTGAGTCTATGTTTTTGTATGTATGCATTCTCTAAACTTTATCTTAGCATACTTTTTGTATCTAAAATCAAGCTGGTCTTCACTGCATCTTCATAATGTAAGTGATGCAGTAGTATAGATAAGATGAGTCAGTTTGGTAATGAATCTGTTTTATTACAGACAGCTGCAATAAAATATTTTGTGTTTGTGAATTCCAAAACAATTGTAAACTATTATCTTAGTGGTGCATCTGTTTGACGTTAGTGTGGGTTCTTTTTAAAAGAAAAATGTTCGCTGTCCAGTTGAAGGATATAATTAATTGAGATGGAATTAGAATCATTTAAAGAATTATAGCAACTGATGAGGTATTCCAGAGTGTAGAATAGGAGGAAGATATTGGATGGAAGTTGCATTATCTGAAAAGCTTTATTTTTCATGATGCTTGAAAAGACAGAACTGTTTGAGCACTGAAAAGGTAATTTTGTTTCTAAAGTGAGAACATGTTGGAAAGTGGAAGGGAGATGGGGGATTTGCATATCTTCATTTCTTTTTTTATTTTTTCTGTAATATCAAGCTTTTAGACAGCTTGTGAAGGATGGAAAGTAACTATGAACTAGTGAGGGTTTTATGAGTATGCTGGGCAAACTGAGGCAGCATGCCTTGTCAACAGCAAGTAGCAATCTGGCATTGCAGAAAAAAGGTGTTGTAATATTGCAGAATTCAGGGATAGTGAAAAGAACGGGAAAGCAGTTTGTCGGGGATGGGGGAAGCAGATCCTGGAAGAAGAAATTCATTCTCTTACTCCGCCTTGCATGTTGTAGTCTCTGGCTGTCTTGTGCACTTACATAAAAATTATCATTTAATATGAGTTTATATTTTGCGTCCCTCACACACACAAATTTTCATTGAACTTGAATTTGTGCTTTATGTTTATATACTTATATATCCTGTGACAGTTGAGCAGATTGAAGAGCTTTGCTGGGTCAGATTTTGCAGAGTCCAATGGGATTGTGCAGTTGGTGCAAACATTCATGATACCCTCTTCATTGTCTACATATGACAGTGGTACTCAACTCCTATCCCCTCTCCTCAGCTCCTTCACTTTATACAGGTATTGAAGCTGGGGAGGGGGTAACTCAGTATTGCAAAAAAATTAACTGTTAAGCTTAAATGCCTGGCTTTTTTGGTAACATGCATGATATTTTATCTTAGATGTTTGTCTGATTCTTTCTGAAATGTGTGTTAGGTCAAAGTCATGACTGTTATTCATACCTCTCAACTGTCCAGATTTTTGCTTTGTATTTTTGGTCTGTTTTTCATAAAAGTTGTGGTTTTCTGGCAAATCACTGGGGATTGAAGTCAATAAATAATGACAAAGATTTTGTATCCTTCAGAAAAATGCATGCTAACACAATACCTTTTTTCTAGCAACTCTCTAAATTTATAAGAGCAATATTTAAAATGTGTCTCTATTTTAGGGTCTTCCTGTTTTTGTCTCCTACTTAATTAAATAGTATGCATATTTAAATTACACCAGTTTTGTCTTTTGTGTCTGATTTCTGCAGCAAGATTATGAGAGATGTGTATGACACTTGAATAGTGTAGTATTTATACTAGTGCTGCAAGTTCAGCGTGCTAAGGAAATTAGCATTGAGCCACAGTGGATACTTGTAGGTCAGATCAATATAAGATGGCCAGCACTGATTAAAAATGATGAAAGACTCCAGTGGGAGTCACTTGTGTAAAGAAGTAGTGTTTCCTAAAGATGAAGAGTTAGGAAAATCAGGAAAGTATGTCCAGTGCTGATTTCCTTGCAGCTCAGCATGCTACACCAAAACGTGTGACACACACACACACTTACTACATTTTTTGTTTACAAAGTGCATAGAGAAACAAAGATTTATTGTGCCTTAGATGTTATTGTAAGGGCTGTATGTTAGGGCATAATTTAAAGTCTCTCTCTGTAATTTGGACAGCTGGATGGGGAACAGGAAATTCATCCCTGGTTTGGCACCTTCATCTCTAATGGACACAGTTCAAATAGTTCGTCTCCCAAGCCCCTGTTTGTAAATCGTTCATCTCCCAAGCCCCTGTTTGTAAATCATTCATCTCCCAAGCCCCTGTTTGTAAATCGTTCATCTCCCAAGCCCCTGTTTGTAAATCGTTCATCTCCCAAGCCCCTGTTTGTAAATCGTTCATCTCCCAAGCCCCTGTTTGTAAATCGTTCATCTCCCAAGCCCCTGTTTGTAAATCGTTCATCTCCCAAGCCCCTGTTTGTAAATCGTTCATCTCCCAAGCCCCTGTTTGTAAATCGTTCATCTCCCAAGCCCCTGTTTGTAAATCGTTCATCTCCCAAGCCCCTGTTTGTAAATCGTTCATCTCCCAAGCCCCTGTTTGTAAATCGTTCATCTCCCAAGCCCCTGTTTGTAAATAGTTCATCTCCCAAGCCCCTGTTTGTAAATCGTTCATCTCCCAAGCCCCTGTTTGTAAATCGTTCATCTCCCAAGCCCCTGTTTGTAAATCGTTCATCTCCCAAGCCCCTGTTTGTAAATTGTTCATCTCCCAAGCCCCTGTTTGTAAATCGTTCATCTCCCAAGCCCCTGTTTGTAAATCTTTTATCTCCCGAGCACTTGCTTACACTTATCAAGGGTACCACAACTTGTCTGAGATTTAGGACACATGTCCTTTGTGGCCATTAACCTAGTAAATACCTATGAAGCTGTCAGAGTCATGGGTGTCTGGTGGACCACGGCCATAAATAAGCTATACAACAGAAGGAGGAAGCTACTACATGACAGAGCAAAATCCCAAAAAGGGAAGGCATCTCTGATCAGTATTAGCAAGAAACTTCGATCCCTCATAAAATCATCAAAGGCCAGTTTCGAAAGAAAAATTGCCCTAGACACTAAAGATAATCACAAGGCCTTCTTTATTTATGTCAGAAACATGGGGGGAAACTCCCAGATATGCTCTGAATTGTTGCATAACGGTACAAAATATACCGAACCTACAGACATAGCCAACATCCTGGCAGACAGATTCAGCGCAAACTTCCCCCCCAAAGGAGCAAACGCCTGTCCCAACTGAATTTAACCTCCCTGACATCACAGATGCACAGGTGAAAGCTGCCCTCTCCAAAGCAAAAAACACAGCATCTATGGGACCGGACGGTGTCCCAGTCTGTGTCTTACATGAAAGAAAAATTGCCCTAAACACTAAAGATAATCACAAGGCCTTCTTTAGTTATGTCAGAAACATGGGCGGAAACTCCCAGATATGCTCTGAATTGTTGCATAACGGTACAAAATATACCGAACCTACAGACATAGCCAACATCCTGGCAGACAGATTCGGTGCAAACTTCTCCCCCCCTTCCCCCCAAAGGAGCAAACGCCTATCCCAACTGAATGTAACCTCCCTGACATCACAGATGCACAGGTGAAAGCTGCCCTCTCCAAAGCAAAAAACACAGCATCAATGGGACTGGACGGTGTCCCAGGCTGTGTCTTACACGAGCTCCAAGAAGAACTTAACCCTCACATTAAGTCACTGTTCAAACTTAGCCTTACTACAGGATATGTACCCAAAGAATGGCGTACAGCTACAGTGGTCCCACTCCACAAAAGTGGTGCCACAATGGACCCCGGAAACTATCACCCCATAAGCCTGACTAGTCTGGTCTGTAAAGCTATGGAGCGTATTATCATGGAACTCATAAACAAAGACATTGGGAGCCTCCAGACACTGGACCCTACCCAATTCGGCTTTGTTAAGGGCATATCTTGCCCCTTAAACCTAGTTGATTTCTTTGAAACAGTTACCAAAGCCATAGACGAGGGCAAGGTAGTCCACACAGCCTACCTGGACCTCGCAAAAGCCTTCGACACAATACCCCACTCGGGCATCATAAATAAGCTTACCAGCTTAAATATCAACCCCTATATCACAAGATGGGTTGCAAACTGGCTCAGAGATAGAACCCACATGGTCAGAATCACAAGTGCCATGTCAGAATCCAAACCAGTTACAAGTGGCGTCCCACAGGGCTCAGTTCTGGGACCTCTCTTGTTCGGTATATACTTCTTGGAGGTTCAGGCTAACACGGGGGGATTATGGCTGACAAAGTTTGCAGATGACTGCAAACTGGGGGCCATAATTGAATCTCCAGCTGACACAAGCATCCTCCAAAAGGGTCTCACAGAGACGGATGCTTGGTGCCAGAACCATGGCCTCAAGCTAAATGCTAAAAAATGCATAGTCATCCCCTTTGAGAAAAACAAGGTGCCCACAAATTACCACATAGGTGGTAATCCATTAAGTACGGAAGAAGTAATTAGTGATTTGGGGACCAACATAGATAGTAATCTATCCTTTGATAATCACGTTGCCAAGGTGGTTAGAAAGACCTTCTATATAGCCCGCCTTATCATGAAAGGGTTTGCATCTAGATCAAGAGAGGTCATTGTGCCCCTCTACTCGTCACTCATCAGGCCCATAATTGAATACAATGCCCCATTTGGGATGTACCTTACCCGACACCTGCAGCAACTGGAGAGACCCCAAAAGTACCTCACCAAGAGGATCATGGGCTACAAACAGATGTCCTATGCAGCTCAACTAAAGAAACTCCAGCTCTACTCAGTTGCTTACCGCCTACTCAAAGGCGATTTATGCCTGACTTACAAAGCCATGTCAAATCCAGAATTAATGGACATGCTCCACCTCAAAAAATCCAAGTCCCTTAGAGCTACACACTCCAGGGACCTAAACCTCAGCAGAAAAATAAATAGGACATGCTGGAGGGACAGATTCATTTCCCAGAGGCTCCCCTCACTCTGGAATAGAATCCCAATTCATGTTAGACATAGCCCCTCGCTGACCCTCTTCAAGCGAAATTTGGACGCGTGGATGGGAAATCGCAAATTCACCCCTGGGATCTCTCCTGTGTCCCTGCTAGACAGAGGCACAGTAAACTAATCTTAAAAGGGTACCTTCTGTGACCTACTTTACAGAGGCACAGTAAGCTAATCTAATAGGGAGGCGGAAGCCAAATACACTCTGGCTAGGCTTATAAATGCCCTAGGGAAGATAGCCTAGTATCTACCTATGAACCTATACCAGGGGTGAGTTTCCAATTTCCCATCCATTGGTCCAGGTTGTACTTGAATAAGGTTATGGAAGGGCTCTATTTTACATCGATAGGAAGCCTGTTCCACAGAAAAGGGGTTCTCTGAGATGCACACCTGGCCCTCAAACATGTACTATTTAAGTCCAAGCAAAGTTTAATTCCTTAGACCTAGTAGTTCTGGTGCTGTTCATTTTGTGGATAGGCAAAAGGTCCATCAGAGCAAGATGTAAGGATGCCTTATATGCCAGGCATAAATCGCCTCTCAGCTGTGTGTTGGAAACAGATTATAGAAAGAGGGCTTTAAGGTGAATTGCATAGGACAGAATGTTTATACACTGTATTCTTTTTGTAAGGAGCCTCTGTGGACATCCTGGTTGTTGCATTTGCCTGGTCAGCTACATACTGAAGCAGGTTTTATATTCAGTAATGGGTGTGGTGATGGCTGAGTACAGTGGCACAATGACTTCACTGGAATTAGATGCCATGCCGTTATAAGCTGAGTGACATAGAATGATTTTCTTATAATCTTAGACACATGTTGATTGAAAGCCAGGTTACTTTTTACACAAGTCCCCAAATCCCTGGATGCTGTCTACTTTTAGGGATGTCTTATCAATGAGGTAGTTTACCTGGGTGGCTGACGTCCCAAAAGTTACTAATATGCATCCCTTGGCATTGAGTTTTAGGCCACGGCTTTGCCACCAGTCATTTGTCTCTGTTAGACCTTCTGATAAGATATTAGTATCTTGGGGAGCTTCCCTGATTGCTCCTAGGTTACATTCATCTGCAAACTTGGTTAAGGCTGTGGCCCTTTACAATGGCTTTGACTTCTGAAAAATAGATGCCAAACAGGAGAAGGCCTAGCATACAGCCCTTGTAGACTCCACTGGTGACTGGCCACTTTGTGGAGATGGTCTTCCTGAGGTCCTGTCTATGTGCCAGCTGGTTATTGTGAGAGAGAGATGCATAGAGGTTTTATTTTTAATTCTATGAGTTTGCTTACAATGTCTGAGTGAGGTATTTTATCAAAAGCCTTAACTAAGTTAAGTTAGGTAGTATGCACTGCTTTGCCCTCATCCATTGCCTTGATGACCTTCTCAAAGTGGTCAACCAGGTTTATTAGGTATGATCTGCCTTTGATGAAACCAAACTGGATTGGGTCCAGTGGCTGAAGGTTTTCTTTGTTATTGTTAATCATTTCTATGCTGATTCTTTCCACAACTTTGCATATGAGATTAGTCAGACAAATGCATCTGTAGTTCCTGGGATCAATTATTGGTCCACCTTTGTGCAGAGGAATGACCATTGCAGTCTTCCATTCGCATGGCACAATGCCTGTGTGGAGATTGTGGAGAATGTGGATAAACAGCAACAGCAGTGGCCCTGATAGGTCAAGTCTCAGGCTAATTAGGAGACACTCTGGGATATTATCAGGGCCCATCGAAGCTATATACTTGAACTTTGCGAGCACATCTAAGACCTGCTTCCTAATGATAGTTGTAAGGATTATGGCATTTCCTGGGAGTTGGTTGGGATGAGAGTGGGGTAAAGTTGGAGCTAAATTTGTCAGTCAGATTTGCTCTATTTTCCATTTCTGTGAGCATGGTTCCTTTTTCCAAAAGTTCAGCACACTGTTGTGTGCTGCCTTTGAGTGTTTGGACATATCTGAAGAAGGCCTCATGTCTGTTCTTCACCTGGGGCACTAGCTTTATCTCAAAATTTGCATTGTCATATTTAAATTAGTTGTCTTAGTTGTCTTTTCAGGTTGATGAGAGAGATTTCATCTTTTTGGTGTTACACTTCTTAATTTTATCTATGAATTGTTTTTCTTCTGTCATACACCCTGTTTAATTTTAGATTCCACCAGGGTAGTTTGCTTTTTGAGTTAGTATTGGGCTTAGTGCTGGCAGGCACAGCAGCCTCTGTGAAGACGCTGACATGGTTGTACAAAGCTTCTGTGAATAATTCCACATAGGCTGCTGTGTTATTTGGGTTTGGAGGGGCTTGAAATTTTGACAGGTTATCACTTGATAAAAGATAGTCTGCCTTGAAGTACTTTCTGTTACAGAGTTTGCTAGGGTTACAGAATTGATTCTTACTTTAAAAGGAGACTGTTTGGTGGTCAGACCTTACCAAAGAGGACATGACACAGAGGGTGTGCAGTATTCTCCCATATTTGTGAGTACCATGTTCAATATATTTAAACCTCTAGTAAGGGTATGAACTAATTGGTCCAGGGTGTTTATGTTTACATAGTCGAAGAATCTTTGGGCCTGCAAATTTGGAGTCAGGCAGGATTCCCAGTTTATACAGGAATAATTAGTCTCCCATGAGAATATTATTTGGCTGAATAGTGAGGGTCTCCAGTAGGTGTAAACATGAGGTATGGGTTTCATGAGACATAGAGGGTGACCTATAGCTTGCAAGGATATTGTATGGGACATTGTCTATAGTAATCAGGAAATGGAAGAACTCCAGTGCATCATCCTGTTCCAACAAACTATAGGTATGCTTGTTGTCAATGTAGAGAGAGACACCCCCACCTTTAGTTACTGCCTGTGCAGTTGCTGGTCTTAATGGTAGAAGGCACTGGAGCCTTAGATTGCCAGGGTACTTGCTACAGCTTTAATCATGTCTCTGTAACTGCACAGATTTCCACATTCTTCAAGGTGAGAAAAGCTTGGAGGCAGTGGAGCTTTTTGTTTAAATTTCTGGCATTGAGCAGTAGCTTTTTGTTTAGAATCCTGGCATTAAGCAGTAATACCTTTAGATTTCCTGGAGTTGATTTTGCTATGTTGGATGATTTGACAATTTGGCATTTCCTAAAAAGGCTCTCTGGAGGAGGAGAATGTAATATTTGAAAGCAACATACCCAGCAAACCCTTCTCCACGAATCTGCTTCTGCACATAATCAGTGTTACAAGTACATATTGCATGATCAGAAACAATATGCACTTCCTTAGTCAGTCATCGGCTTTCATTATGTATTTATATTTGGAATTAATTATGATGTGATTGACTTCAAACTGGGTCGCTGAAGGCAACTGTGTTGCAGTTAGCAGTTTAAATGGTTCTTTTCAAAAAGAAGAATTTAAAATGTGCTGTTTTGTGAATATTTTGCCATGCTTTAAACCTCATGCATGTATGAGTATGTGACCTTTCTCTAAATAAAACTGTCTTTCAGCTTTTCTCGGTTGGGGTCGCCACAGCGGAACTCCGGTCTGCTAATGATTGGCAGTAGATTTTTACATGTTGGTTTGCCGGGCCTAACACACAACCTTCAATGAAGGAACACCCATTCACGCACGTCGACACACAGAAGACGCTCTAACTGAGAATCGAATGTGCAACGTCTAACTGTGAAGCGACAACGCTACCGCAGCACCACCATTTAGTTAAATACAAGTCTGCTGTAGATCAAAAAAAGTGAAACTTTAAGTTGAAATGGTTTTCTATGAAATAGCCATAGTCTACCAAAGCAGCAATTGTTTTTTAGTAAAGTAGTCTTGAGATCTGAGCTGCTCTCCTGGTCTGTTGACAAATAAACAAAAATGTCAGAATTGCTAGAACTGGGGAATGGGGAACTGCTGTATGTTCATGTAGTTTTCTAAGAAAACCCTGTATGTTGCCAGGCTTAAAATTAGGAAGAGGAAATGCTCACTTGGGTGAACACTTTTTTCTTACTGTAAAAAAAAAGTGAAAGCTCATGTGAAGGAGTTTCTGATGGCAACCATTTTAATGGGATCATGGTACAGTGGGGTGAGGGAATTTGCTCTTAGCCTGCTATTGTGTGATCTCAGAGTTAGTATACATAATTAGCAGGGGCTGTGTTTGGCAGAGGGGCTTCCTCCCCTACAAAAAATTGAAAGTAGTAATTGTTTGTTTTTTTTTTTTGAGCATCTGCTCTAAACTGACCGCTGTTTACAGGGTTGCTGCTGTTGATGTATATGTTTATTGTTTCATGAGACACTCATTGTCAGATATTGATTTTTAATATTGTCTTTATCTGTTTTGATTTTTTCCCCCTTCAGTGACATGCAACCATTTAAAGTTCACTTTGCAAAGATCAAAGTGTTGTTATATTTAGAACCTTAGGACCCTTTCTAAAGAAAACAGGAGGTCTGCATTGTAGTTTGTAGAGGAGTGGTTTCTTGCAGTGCAGCCTACAGTCTTGATGTGTTCTTAAAAGAAATGTTTTGCATTAAATTGTATGACATCTTGCATTAGCTTGATGGATCAGGCAGTTGCAAACCTGAGTATAGCTTTTGTGGCTCCCTGATAATGTACAAGTCCCACAGGGTATCCCATAGGGTAGTAAAATAACTCAAGGAACTCACCAAGCTGTTTGCAGGCAGATTTTGCTAAAGTAAAGTGGCTTTGTAAGGTGAAAACTTGCCTGTTGATTGATTCACAAATTAACGCAGCCACAACTGTGATAAATTGCAGAATTTCTAAAAGCAATCATTTTCCCTTCCTCCTGTATTATATGACCTGAAGTTTGTTAGCATATGTTAGAAGATGGAGCGGTGCAGCACTCCCTAATGCACACAGCAGACTATCACTTTTTTTTTATTACGCCCACCACTTCCACAAAATTTTTTGATTCATTATCACGAGGGTAAAAGTTATGCTTATCATGTCTGAGACAGTCCTCCATCTCATTCATTCTAACCAGGGTGTCTAAGCAGGCTATTAATCCCCCCAGCCCAGTTAAAAGTCAGGTTCACTCAGTTGTAGCAACCCCCCAGTACGGCAGCTCTCTGAGCTTCCACTTGGAGCATTTCACCTTGCAGTCTTTTAGCTTTATTGCATGCGTACAAGTTTATACTCCATGCATACAAGGCGCAGTGTTTCTGCTTTATACCATCCCCAGTGGCAAACCAGTGTTACCTGTCCCTCCTTAGGATAGGCAAGCCAACAGTGTCTATTCATTCACGTCCTTCCCTGTTCCTATAGGTTGCTCAGTACTAGTCAAATACTGGTCTTAATGGTAGAAGGCATAGAGCTTTGTTGTACTATGCCATGGAGCTGATTAAAGAATTTCACTTTTATGAAGAAGAGTCAAAGTTAAAAGTCCATCATTTTGATGAGTTTTTGATGCAGTGAATTGTGGATGGGTAGGATGATAAGAAGACTTGTAAGTCACCTGACGATAAGGTAGGGGATACAGATCACTGAAATGAATCATGTCACTTGTAAAATAGGTTTCCATAGCTTAGTATGAGGCATAGTAACATTTTTTAAATGTATTTATTATTTATATGTCAGTGTCAACACATTGCACCCATGCCTTTGGTGCTGGAAAATCAGAAGGCTGTGGGTTCTATTCCCACTTCAGGTGCATGGATTAATTTCAAGTACTGACACTTGTAGTGCAGTATAAGGGTGTGCTATACTACTGAATGTACCGCTTTGGGATTACATGTTAAAGCGAGGTTCTATCTGCCTGAGTTAGCGGTAGCTCATATGGATGTAATAGATCCCATGGCACCAATCAAAAAGAGGAGAGAAAGTTCCTCTAGTAGCATAAACACCACCTTGGGTCTTGCCTGAAAAGAGGTCACTAGGCTAATGGGACTAACCCGACCAACAAAGGGTTACAAAAATTGATAGTATAGTCTTGACTGTTAGTTGGCCACAAGTTAAATAAAGAGGCTGTATCTTTTCATTAGCTGTAATTCTGAAAAGATTACATTTGTCATCTTTTGTCATTGCAGTCTATTTTTGTATGTTTCATTGTGCAACTTCATGAGATTGCCCTTCCTTTAATGTCAACAGTAAAACCTGTCTTATTTTGCTGCTTGCAGTGAGAGAGTCCCTGTTCTAAGATTTGTTTATATTAACCTGGATATTGATTTTAAGCGTCTCAACCTGAGATGGAAGCATGTGTTAGAGATGTGAGACAAAAAGAAGGAAGTAAATGTATTCTCTGGGTTAGGGTACATTTCATCTGAAGATGCTCGAATAAAAATCGGTTATGCATGCCTTTCTATTCACAAATAGGTTTCACTTATTTGCATTCTACCATCATGACCTTTGTGTGACCTTTATTTTTGATGTACAATTAACTAGTTTAATATTCTTTTCTTCCCTTGATTTTCTTGTTTGCTGTCTGTGGAATGCTTATCACAGAATGGTTGTTATGGGACTTCTACAAAAAGCAGCAGTGGTTCATATCAAAAATGCCTTGCATGTATGTATGTTATCACTGGAGGCTTAAAAGCAAAAGGGGCTGTAGAGAGCAATAAAATGGGTGGAGTGAACTAACATGGGTGGAGCTATGTTATATTTAACACCAGCCTAACAGATGAAGTTTGTCACTTTCCACAGATTGCCTCAGTACTCGCTCATTATACCAGCTTCATTGACTGTATGCACCTCAAATGGCCTACTGTGAAAAAATGATAGCGGCAGTGATGTATCTCAGCTTGTTTTGCTTAAACACACAATCACTCTGTCAAGCCAGATCAATGACTGCTTCAAACAACAGTTGGGTCAGTCACCTTTCAGCCACAGACTGCCTCAGTGTCCACTCTTAGCAACTTTATTGACTGTATATATCTATGATGACTGACTGCAATTGGAATAAATAATGATAATATGAGTAATGACTAATGTATTGCAGCTTGTTTTACTCGAATACACATCAAACATGCCTAGTCATATCAGTGCCTGTTTAAAGCAACAGCTGGGTTTAGACACTTTCATCCACAGTCTACCCAGGTTTTTGTTATTTTTATTTGTTAAATGGATAAGCTAACTGGACACAGGTATCCCTTTTTGGGTAATACAGAAGCACTATCTGGTTAGGCAACTTGCTTAGAGTTGCATCATAGCCAAATAGAGGCTGAGAAAATTAAATGATGGACTACAAGAAGCAGTTCATTAACATCTTATTAATGGATCAGAGCCTTAATCCCCTTCATTAGTTACCAGACAAGTAACAAATCTTTGTAACCAATTTGATGACTATGTATACCTCAGTTTTCTGAAATGTGATAACTGTATAATAGTCACAGCAATGTATTTCAGCTTGCTTTACTCAAACAGACATTAGCTTGCCAAGCCAAATTAATAAGTGTTTAAAACAACAGCTGTGGCCAGTTCCTTTCATCCAGAGACTGCCTCCATACCCAACAACATTTTAGAATATGATTATGGTCAAATTTGTGAATAGCTGCATAAATATTGGCAGAGTAATGCATTTTGGATTCCTCCTGTTGGATGCAAATATCACCATCTATTGCATCTGCCTTCTACATACATACACACAAAAACACACAAATATGCATGTAAGTAGAAGTACTCAACAGCTATAAGCATCTTAAAGATTGTGCATACCTAAGGGGGCTGACTGCATTCAAGTTAAGAAATAAATAATTTAACTATGACTACAGTAATCTATTTCAACTCAAAGCATTCAGAAACATGTTGTACAGCCCACTGTAATGTCATACACACAGATGTAACCGCTAATTATAGTCTTTATATTGACTGTATATACCACAGATGTTTGATTATGATCAAATGGATGAGGAAATACAACACTGTGGCATTTATGTATTCAAGCTCATTGTTTTCATACTTCTACAGTGTGACCAATCGTTAATGTCCCTTGTGTCCATAAAGTGAAATTTCTTAAGCCTGGAGAGTCTGAAGTTGAATATGTTGCATTGTGGGAATTCCTCTTTTTTCTTGTTGTGTTTAATTCAGGGTATGACATTCATTTGGAAGACTTGAGCAGTCTTCATTTGCATGAATGATAGGCTACACATGGAAATACTTATATTTTATGTCACATAGCATATCAGTAAATGGATATAGCATCAACAGATTAACATGTAATCCTAGTCTTCCTACACTCCCTGGACAAGATCTTGAATTTCCTAGAGCTAACCCTTGGACTCCAGCAGGGGACACTCCTTTAGCAAAGATTTCTTGTTGTCTGTTCAAGGATGGAGAGCTTGACCACAAGATACATATCTTGCCTCCCATTCCCAGCCCTTCATCTGCTCGACAGTTATTAGAACCAAGAATGATGGTATTGCAGTTTGGTGCTGTGACTTTGTAACAGCAGGCGTTTACATTATATATTTTTCTTCCTCATTTTTGACTTTATTAGCTACAGGGGATTCTCTCATTTCTGCCTTAGCTGGTCTACTTCTGTGGTTCCCACACTATAGGAATATTGCTTTATATGTGGTTTATTTCATCATGGAGTATCCTGCCAAAGTCCATTTGGTGAGGATTAATGCAATGAATGGGCTTCCAGTGGAATGCATAGGGTCAAATCCTCCTTCATCCCTTGGACTAATATATTTTATCTACTAATTCCAAACTTTAGGATTAGGACATATACAGTTTCATAGGTGCCTGTTTTACCTATAGATTTTGACCAATTGCTTTTCAGCAGAATATTCCTGATTAAAAAAAAAATAAACTTTCTTTTGTTATCCAAGGGCAGTCCTGATGTCTGAAAAGTGGTGGTTTGTTTTGATGTTAAGCACTTGTTCTTAACACACCCATTTTCATTGAAGCTAGACTTTCTGACTTTGTATTCCTTAATTGTAAAAGCTTCTGCAATATTTGCAATGTCATGAAAGATGATTACTTACCTGAGTTCCACTATGACATGTAGAAAATTCTCAGAGACAGTCTTTCTTGACTTATGGCCATTTTTTACTTTAGGACAAATGGTCTGAGTTGTTCTGATGCATTTCTCAGCAAGGACTTGTTCGCCAACCCTGTATGTTTAAGAATTTTAATTTATTGTTAATAAGAAACTGTCAGTGATGCAGGAGATGTTTGCCAGATGTCTGTTCACATCAGCAGTAATCTTGCATTTTTGCAGTATGAAATGGTTTAATCCACACCTGCCTTTGTCAGAGTTAGAAACTGTTCAGACATAAAGGCAAAGCATTTGAACTACTACATCACTTTGCAGTTGTATACTTACACTTATAAGGGATAACTTAGGAAGAAGTGTTGTGTAAAATACAGATTGATTGGTCATGTGTGATACAAAACTGTAGCTCTAGTTTAATGAAAGTGGAAAAGATGAGAAGCTAATCATTTACCTTTTTGGCAGCAACAGAGTTAAATTAGTACATTTTATTCTCATTGAATTTTTCTCAGTCAGATAAAGCTTCTGCATAATGTTTTTCTTTCTCCGTCAGAGATGTGGACATTTGGCTAAGTGACTTTCCCTTCACCGCACTGCTGCTGCTGATTCACTCACACAGGATACGTGGAGGCTGGACAGCATTTTAAAAATGTATCTGTTTATCCCTGGGGACGTCAGCTAGTGTAATATCCAGTGAAGTGTTTATAATGGATGTTACTGTTTGTCGTTGGGGGGGGGGGGGTAGTGGATAAACACATGAAGTGAGGTCTGCATCACTGATTACAGGGTACTGTATGGAAATATATCCCATTCCACAATACACGTATAGATCAATATGAACTATGGAGGTAGTTAGGAAGGGATCTTGTTTTTTTTTTCAGTCCATATTCTAATGTGAGTGAAATATGGAACGTCAGAGTGGATTGGGTGATAAAATAAAAAGATATCTTAGAGATTTAGAATGACTCACCAGCTGAAAGGCTTTAGGAAACTGATGTAATTTCTCCAGCCACATTATCTGAAACTTAATTGTACCAGCCTCCCATTTTATTTTATGTTTCTCCCTTGTTTGTTGCTGGAAGGTTTGATGGCTTTTATTGTCTTATTGAAGTAATACATTTATTTCAAAGATGGCAGAATTTACAAACTTTCAATCCCACATCTTCAGATTATTAACCTTTGTGCTTCAATCCGTCTGAACATTTTTTTGTACAAGATGTACACTGGAACAGGAAAAATGAAGAAAATGTATTCTTTTAATAATAATTATTGTTATTATGACTACTATATCAGTCTCTTTCCTTTTGAATGTGTGATTAGCAGCTCCGTTTTGTTTTATTTCATCCAACTCCGTCAGCCACCTTCCTTTGAACATTGTACTGGCTTTTGTGGGTGCTCACTCAAACTGCTGCTAAAACATTATGTTGGGATGCTCATGTCAGAGGGGCTGTTTGACATACACACTGTGATAAGTAGTTCCCAGTCCTATCTATGTACACTCTCCTTTCCTTAATGATTGAGAGTTACTTCCATGAACCAGCAAACCTCCTGCACCGTCCGTATGGGGGACTTCACTCCTCTTACTTGCCTTATTTGTGTATAATTCCATGGTCATACTGGTGTAAAAAAAAGAATAATCCTCCTAGATGGGTAAAGAGTGTACCCACATAAACTGTGCTCTCACAGGACAAGTCACAGAACTGGAGACACATTTGAATGATGATAACATCTGGGGAACAAGATCAGGGAAGGTAACAGCTGACCAGTTTGTTGCAGGATAACTGTTTGATACCTTAAACTTTTTTCCATGTGAGACAGTGCAGCTGAAATTGTTTGAAGTATTCCAGGATTGCGAGATGAATAGTATTCAGTCTTAAAATGAATTATAAATTTGTCATATAAGATATGTTTATTGACAGACAAAGTGAACTATGTACATTTCTCTTCTTAATGATACACAGAAGAAAGTTCCATGGAAAGCAACCACTGTACACCGTTGTACTGTGAAGGTTTGAAACACCCCAGACCTGCTGAATTGCAGGTGCCTTTTCTTCATGCAGGATTCTTGTGGATGATACAATTGAATATCTTCAGCTGTTAGGACATTCATTATTCTATTTTTATTAGGTAGTTCAGTCAGATAAAGTAAAGCAAGTTGTTTAACGAAAAACATTACTTAAACAAGAAGAAAAAAAGCATTTTAGAAAAAAAAAGTATTTTAGAAAAAATAACTAGGAGATAAAAAATGCAAACAAAAGCTGAGTTGTTATTATAAAGTGTCATTACTGCATGTGCTCTAAGTAAATTCTCCTAACCTGACAGCCGGCTCCAATGGTATGCTAGGCTGTACTGCCACTGTTCATTTCTCAGTCAGAATTATTAATAATTAGCCTTGTAATTACAGTTCTGCCAAAGCAGTGCTCAGCTCTGAAAACATTTTCTGATATTTTTAGGAACTAATTAGAAGTAGCACATCAGGCTTGACAAACAAAAGAGAGGAAAAAAGATTAAGAAGTTGTTGTTGAAAAATACCCCATGGGAGATGTTGGCCACCACCCGAGTTCTATGCTATCGATGAATTTTTTTTTACTTGCTTTGCCGTTTAGTGTGCTGTGTTTGCTACCTGCTTAGTACTGCAAGTTACTGAGAGGCTTATAGATCTTTCCCTCGTATTTTGTGTTGTTCTTTTAAATATGGCACAGAAAAACTTACTGATAGCTACACATACCCATCTCATCCCAAAGATCACACAAATTTTAAATGCATATCAGTATGAACTAGTGTGCCACGGTGGTGCAGTGGTTAGCATTGTCGCCTCACAGCAAGAGGTTCTCCGGTTCGATCCTTGGCTGGGGTGCCTTCTGTGTTTAGTCTGCATGTCCTCCCTGTGGTCGCGTGGTTTTCCTCCTGGTGCTCCGGTTTCCTCCCACATCTCAAAGACATGCTGCAGGTGGATTGGACACTCTAAATTGGCCCTAGGTGTGAGTGCATGTGTGTGTGTGCCTTCTGTGGAAGGTTGGGCGCCGGGCTGGCAACTTGACACTGTAAAACTCCACTGCCAATCATGAGTGGACAGGTGATCCTCTGTGGCCACCCCTAACTGGGAAAAGCCGAAAGAAGAAGTATGAACTAGTGTACAGAATAAGTGCAAGTTTCTTCCTGAGCAGTTGTCAGGAAAATCATATTTATACCCCTCTTGCTTGTAGTGACATATCTCAAAATTATGTTTCACATAGGTACATAAGATTCTGCTGGTAAATGAGGGCTAAAACATTGTTTTATATTTTTAAACTACCAAGTGAAACATTTATACTGTTCTGTACATCTACCATTCCCTCGGTAATGAAAACCTGTTGATGGGTTTTAATGTACTCAGTTGTTTTAACGTGGATTCATAAAATGCTTCTGCAAAACTTGAATGTTTTTCTAAAATCCACATTCTAACTTGTTTGTTCTAGTGGGAATGTCTGCCTTTAAGTTTGTAAGCTGCTGATTTAACCTATGATCTCATTCATCTGCATTCCAGTGGTGAATGTGAGCACATGATTTTTTTGGCTCACAGCTGGAATTCTACTTCCTGTGTTACACTTGTAGGTGGTGTGGATAGCTAGTATCATAAAAACGAGGGTCTGGGTGTAGTGAACAGCTTGTGCATTCAACCTAAAAACAAGGCAGTTTATGCTTAATGCATATTGATATTAATTAGTGTATAATATAAGAAAATATTCATGAAAATTAGTGGTATAGAGAGCATTCCAGGATGTAGACTGTGTTATATGCCAGTAGTTTCTGCATATAGCTTAACAAGCATGTTTGGGAATATGATCCTTTGTATCATTCATTATGCAATTTGTTCATAAACAGTAGTAGTAGTTAAAATTAGAAATATGAAATTTAAACTTTGAACTCAGGTTTGAGTCAAACCCCTGATTTTTGGTTTCAGTGCCATGGCACTGCTACTCACAGTCAGGAAGAAGAGTTTAAATACTGCTATGATGCTGGTTTAATGGTGTGGCATTACCCAAGGTTAGTGACATACCACATGCATTTGTCAATAGATTTCCCAAGTCAAACTACCACGGGGCCACTTTGATTACAATTGCTGTGCTTAGACCATCATACTAAAGGTTCACAATAAGCGGTTGGTTTTGGGATCCTACATAGTAGTTTCTGTTCATTATCCTAGTGGAAGTTTCATCATTATCATTATGACATCTTTATTTGCAAAACTTACAGAAGAACATGAATACATGCCCTTTCCTTAAAATGTACATATTACAAACTACAAGAGGATGCCATGTTGATGTTCCAGCCTTTATCTTTTCTGGTTAAGGCAACATACCTTTTATATATGCGGTGCAATTTTATGCATGCCAGGATCCTCTCATGTGCCAGTTGATTGTGTTTGTGAAATTCAGGAGATCACTAGTTGATGAGATTAGTCACAAAGATGATGTTATTTCCCCCTTGATAAATATGCTCTCCTAGGGTTCAGCTACTAATGATTAAGTGAGTTTATTATTTATAAATTTGTCAGATTTCCATATACTTTACATCTTTTTACCTCTCTGCTTGGTAAATGTCAAGAACAAGTTTGCATGCTGCTGTTAAATGCAGAACCAGGCCACACAAAAACAACAGTTGTCTCCCATGTAAAGAATGTAGTCAAAACAGCAGCAGCAGTTCAGTTTTTGTTGGCAATGCAGGTGTGATTGTGTCACATGGTCAGTGAGGCAAGCTGTGCTGGAATCCCTGTAGTAATCTGTGCAGAGAAAGCAGTCTTCACTTCATTTAGCATTTTCTTTGCCAAGTGTGATTTGGCTCAGCTGTGGCATCTGTTTTTCTGAGAGACATGCCAGACTGTAGCACTGGGATATGAAGTGCCCAGCTCCAGGTGCTATCATAGACATTTAGTTATGATGAGACTCAGGCCTTTAATCCTGCCTTTCAATTTTTTCAGCGTATCAGTTATATTTCACTGTTTTTAAAACACTGCTTCTTTGATGTAGACAAACTGAGACTGGAGTACTAGTTAAAAAGTGTTTAATGCCTTTACAGTTAGCTAGCACCCTTATTATTTTAGTAACTTGTGTATATCTGCAAACTATGCAACGCTGAATTCTGTCTTTTCCCTCTCAGTGCCTTGTATACCGTTTGCTGTTAAGGGATCGTTGTACTACCAAGTACTGTGCTGCTGCCTTATGTTTTGCTTTTTTTGCACAGGTACTGCAATGAACATGAAAATCCATTTTATGATGTTGCTTTGTTCTTTTTCTGTATTTTAGTTGTAAATCGGTATCTGACCTTGTGTACTTATCAGTTACAAACTCATCCCCCATTAATTATTTGATATTATACCATGATCCCCCCAAAACGTGCACGCTGATTGGCCAGCGTGCACATTGTAAATTGAGTTATACTAATGGAAAAAGGTCCGGTCGCCCGGACTTTTTTCCAGTAGTATAACTCTACTTTTAAAACACTTACTCGCTATGTTAAATGGGTTTAACATAGCGAGATAGCTTTAAAATAAGCAATGGAGATCTCCGTTGCTTATTTTAAAGCTGTCTCGCTATGCTAAACCCATTTAACATAGCGAGACAGGTTTTAAAAAGCAACGGAGAAAGCAAGATCTCCGTTGCTTTTTGTTCGCTATGTTAAATGGGTTTAACATAGCGAGACAGTTTTAAAATAAGCAACGGACATCTCCGTTGCTTATTTTAAAACTGTATCGCTATGTTAAACCCATTTAACATAGCGAAAACAGTAAAAAAAAAAAAGCAACTGAGATCTTGCTTTCTCCGTTGCTTTTGCCCACAGCTCTGATGTACTGCGCAGGCGCGCAGTACATAAGAACTGCCGCGGATGCCAAACATCTGCGGAAGGGCAGTAAAAAGGCATTATACTATGCCATTATTTAAGAAAAGTTATAGTTTCTTTTCTTAAATAATGTCATGGTATAATAGCAATAACCAACTTCTGGGTGTGGGTAATGCTGTATTTACCCACGGTTGGCTTTGTTTGGTCCCTCAGGCTTCGCCCTCGGGACCAAACCACGCCGACCGTGGGTAAATCCAGCATTACCCACACCCAGGCGTGGGTTATTGCTATAATTTGTACAGACAACATTAAGATGACACTCTACCCATTGTCTTATACGTCCACTTAGCTACTTCTCAGGACTCTGTTTAGTAGTTGTTTATTACACAAGTTTTTCGTCAATATTTACAGAAGTCAGAACACTTGTCAGAGTAAGCAAGCCAGTGCTATCGAATGAAGAAACCACTGAGATGCCAATAGAGATTGCAAGCATAGTTCCGACATGAAGAAAAATAATTTTGTGGTAGTGATTCAAGGGGAATAGCTATCCTAGCAACACAAATAGTAAAGCATGTACTCAGAGAGATCAGTTAATAAGGGAAGGAGGGAGAGACTTGGCAAGGGTAAGTGAAGATGGAAAGGAGGTCATGGAAAACTTGGAGAAAGCAAGGACAGAGAAAGAGTGCTTCACTTCTGCTCTCACAAAAGAAAGCAACATAAGGGTGTTGTAATGAGAAGGATATAGAGCAGAGTGTGGGGAGCAATGCACAGACACTACTGTACAGAGGGTGAGTGTGGGGAACTGGCTTCCGTAGGGGTGGAGAGCAATGCTCAGACACTACTGTACAGAGGGTGAGTGTGGGGAACTGGCTTCCGTAGGGGTGGAGCTCAATGCTCAGACACTACTGTACAGAGGGTGAGTGTGGGGAACTGGCTTCCGTAGGGGTGGAGAGCAATGCTCAGACACTACTGTACAGAGGGTGAGTGTGGGGAACTGGCTTCCGTAGGGGTGGAGAGCAATGCTCTGACACTACTGTACAGAGGGTGAGTGTGGGGAACTGGCTTCCGTAGGGGTGATACAACAGATATACCAAATGAGCTTCTACTTCTCAGGGCCCTCAAAAATCAGACAAGTATATCAACACATCCTCATATTGAGGTTTTCAACAGAGCACATGGTACTGCTGAAGTGCCAGATAAACAAAAGTTAGCAGCTGTGGTATCCTTACATGGGGTGGAGGACAGTGGAAAAATCTAGGGAATGCAGAGCTGCACAACAGTGGTAGGGGAAACTCATGTACAGAATCTTGAGGGAAGATTGGTTTACACTCCAGTCTAACATTTCTCTACAGGACAGGAGCTAGCATGGGTTCATGTCCAGAAGGAGTGGTCATACAAACCTGATCTAGTTTTATGTCTAGGTTACAGAAGAACTTGCAAAGAAAGTGCTGGAAGAGTTTTTTCCTAGACTTCAGCAAAGCTTTTTTCTTAGCTCTGCATAGCTGGGTGATAGCATGACAGATGGAGCTGAGTATAGGATCAAGACTAAGAAATGGACTGATGCATGTTTAACTGGTAGGACGCACAGGGTTGTGATGAGAGGGGTAGTATCAGGAGTAAGGTGGGTGCCATATGGGGTAGCATAGGAGTCAGTCTGGAGCATATACTCTTCAGTATATTTGTTAAATATGTATGTGAGTGGATATAATGCGTGGCCAACTTCTTTAGAGATGACACAAAGTTAGGAGCAGCAGAGGAAGTGGAAAAAACCTTAGGATTTGGAAAGGTTAAAGGTGAGAAGAAATGTGTCAGCTAAGGATTATTGTAAACAAATTCAGAGTTCTGTAGATGTACTTTACATCAGAATGTTGACATTTTAGCTGGGGGAGTGAGACTGATGCTAGTAGAGTAAGAAAAGGCTCTGAGGGGGTTAATCATATGTGGGCTAGAGTCAGACCACCATGAGCATAATGAGATAGCAGTAGCAACAGCTAACTGAATGCTGACATGTAGACTCAAGGGCATAGACTTCAGAAGCAAAGAAATAAGGTAGAGTCCTTGTAAAGCCACAACTTGAGTTCTTTGTAACATTCTAGAGATCATACAAGAAAGTGGATATCAGACTTCTGAGAAGTGTTCAGAGAAAAGCCAAGAGAAGGATGACTGGGATGGAGAGCTAATGTCATTATCTCAGATTAGATGGATTCAAGCTCTTTTCACTTCAGAAAAGAAGAGATGAGAAGGAGGATATGAATGCATGAGATTACATCAGGGAGATGTGGCGAAGCAACCCTGAGAAAGATGAGGAGATGTTAGAAGAGAGCGCATAGGTAGTAGAGTGTATTGAACAACTACTTAATGGATCTGTGAAATAGACAGAGGATTGTGGTGAACTACTACCTTCTGGTTCTGTGAAATAGTTTTTTTTCAGAGAAAGTTGTAGAAATGTGAAAAGGTCTGACAAAATGGTTGATGAAGAGGAGAATCCAAGGAAGCATTCAGTAAGACAGGGGAGAGATGAGGAAAATAGAGAATGAGAGGGGAGATAGAATGTTAAATCCATTTTTATGAGATAGAATGATGTGATAATTAATGAGTTGGTAGTTGTTCTCAGGATGCACTTGCTATGCTGTACTTTGCAGCTGGGATGTCTTCTGTTAACAGTGCTGCTGATTTTGGATTTTTACCCATTTTAGCGATGCCAAAATACTTAGTACTGCAAAAGTAATTAGATCTCTGAATTCTGGTTCTTGATGATGAAGACATGTCATGACCCAACAGAAAATTCCATCCTTTTATGAACAAGAGAAGTTTGTATGCTCAGTAGTTAAATATGCAGCAGTCACAGAATAACTAGAGATATGTTTATTCATGAAGCTGTATCATCTCATTTTACTTAACTCTGGAAGACGCTTTGCCTGGTTTTCCTTTGCCTGCATGCATGTTCTGAACCCCAGCAGGTCCAAATTCCTCAGAAGATACGTTTCCTTTGCTACAGACTGAAAGCTGACTGCTCTGAACCTGTCTTGGCAACTCTCTTGGAAATACTCTGCAGCACAATACATTATTCCCCCATCAGAATAGTCAAAATGTTCACATCATCATATCTCATAGCTCTCAACCTTCCATCTCCAAAATGAGGAACACCACCTCTCATGATGTGGAACAAATGAGCAAAATGTGGAACACTTACTAATGGCTTACTAACAACTTCAACTAGGAAGTTCATAGGATGGCAAAAATGTCATATTTTTACTGACAGAATAGGTCTTTTATTGAAATAATATGATTCAGTTCTATTTACCACTGATATCAGTTAAAATATTGCTAAGACTGAATATGTGACAGACCCTTTAAAGGTGGAACTTCGAGGAACATGAACTTTTTAAGACCCCAAAAGAGGAACGTTCCTTGAAATGAGGTACACTTGAGAGGTATGTCATATCTTCTGCCAAACATGGAAGCTGGAAAAGTTCTGGGTTGATACCTCAGTGTGTTTATATGAGGGCAAAACTTCCTACTCCGAAGGTGTTTGGTGCTGGAAGCAGTTTCAGCCATTGTCTCATTCTCAGCAAGAGTGTATTAATGTTATGAATCTAGAAGAAGGCTTTAGGATGGATTAGGAATGCACCACCCTCAGATAATCACTTCACAAATCTCAGCAATCAATACACTGAAATGTACATTCAGCTATGGTCAGAAAAAGCTTTAGTGAATATAAGTTGTACAAATTTAAGTTGGTAATCTAACAATTGTATTTAACATTCCCATCCGTATGTGTTCATTCTGTTCCATCTTCCCCTTTATCCTTTGAGATTAACTAGATATACCCATTTGCTTAGGCATCTGCATAGGCAGTAGAATGAAGTGAACAACTACTTAAGGAATCTCTGAATTAGGTAGAAGATTGTGTTGAACTACTACTCCTTGGATCTGTGAATGCATTTGTTTTCACAGAAAGGGAATCCAAAGAAACATTCCTTAAGACAAGGGACAAATGAAGGAGATAGGAGGAAGATAGAGAATGAGAGGAGGGATGGCCTACAATCTGGTAATTTAGGATTCGTTTCCTTGGTGATCGTGCCATTTTCTTTTCCCAGTTTTAGAAGTACTTCACAAGGGTTAGTACTTTGCAAAATACTTTGCTTACAGACCTTCACTTGGTAATAATAAAGCAGTGATGAAGCACTCACAGACATGGATACATTATGTTGTTTCAACATATGGCAGGTTGTTGGATGTTGAGCATCAGATACATGGAAATCATGTAGTCATACTTAACTGATAATCTGGATTATTATTTTTTGAAACATGCAATATTCTTATTGTGGTGATTAAAAAAAATTGTCTCCATTCTCCTCATGTTCCATGGCTATGAAATTCCTACCCTGTTTTGATCTATTTGTTGTGTAAGCCCAGGACACAATGGGAGAAAAAGGATGTCAGGACTGGGATTTACTGTCATGCCCAATGGGTATGACAAGATTTTTTTGTTTGTTTTTTATGTGTTCATAACATCTCCCCCCAATGGTCTCTAAGTATAACGTGCTCTCCATGCTGGACCCAGTGTGAGATTATGCTTCTAAAGACCCATGATTCCAAACATGAATGGTTGTGCAGTCTATTGCAACCTAACACTTCCCTGAATCCCTTGTTGCAACTGATGTGTTTCCAGACCTTTCTTTAGATGAAGTTGTTATCCTGGAGTGTGGCTAGCATGCTCCCCTGCAATGGATGAAACAGACTTACTAGATCACTTCCATCCTTCTCTAACCAGCTATTGCAGTGCTTAGACCACTAATTAAAGCATATCTACCAGGGCATAGTGCAGGACAACCCTCTGTGTTGCCAAACCAGATTATGATCAGTTTTGTAATACCACTGCCATTTGGACATGTAATCTAATAAAAAGCTTGAATGAGCCCCCCTACTACCTCCTCCTCCTGAGTTATTACCTTATATCTTTATCATCATTTAAGAAATTAAATGAACCAATGTTTAAAACAAAAGTGTAGCTTGCAAAGGTGTATACTTCAAGTGCATTATAAAATGTACCACACTACCTTGGCAATGATGTTTTTGCAGTGGGACCTAGCAGAAGTTAAAGGCTATGTCATATTGACAGAATATTCCTACCTTTAACCTGCACATATTCTGATCATTATATGCATAATTTTGGATAATACAGCTTGTATCTTCAGTATTTTGAAGAGCTCCCCCTTTATTTTCATACAGGCACTGATTTAGACTTCATGAACATAGGATCAAGAGCTGTGTAGGAAAGAAATGATCAAACATTAGGATGGCACCTCTTCAGTCCTAGGATAGAGGAGGTATCGGTCTGTGCTGGTCTACTGTCAGCCATCAAATGGGCTAACTATCAAATGGCTGAACATCAAACAATAAGCATTGAAAGTGCACTCAGCAAACTTTCATTTAATCAATTGAGTAAGTAACTACTTGTCCAACACTTCCCTGTTTCACACATGGAAGTGTTTCAAACCCCTTTTCTATACTGTAGTGTGGTCATGTAGTTGGTATATATAGTAAGTCGGGTGTGTGGGTGAAGCCCCTCACCTTGGTAGGTTTGAAACACTTCCATTTATGAGATGGGGAAGTGTTGGACAAGCAGTTACTTACTGTGCTGATGAATTGAAAGTTTGCTGAATGAACATTCAATGCTTATTGTTCGATGTTAAGCCATTCGATGGTTAGCCCATTCGATGGCTGAACATAGACCCAGTCTGTGCTGTTATTACTTTAAATCCCTTGTCATATATCAGGGTTGCAAGTCTATTAAAATTCTACTGGTGGGTAAGGAGGACTTGGCCACCTAATCTGCTCATTTGCCTACTTTCTGAATATGCAGCAAATCCTGCTAATATTTAACAGATTTTTTCCCCTTCTGTTTTTATGGAAGGCGTACCGGAATTAACTATAGTCAAGGAAGAGAGTCACTTGTTTAAGTTTTTTTTTTTATTTCAGCCCAGCCACAGTGATCTTTGTGTTTATTGCAAAAAAAAGTTGAGCACATTTCACTGGACTAGGAATAGAAGTTCCATCATTTCTGTCTCCATGTGCACCTCATTTGACATGCAGCTTATTAACAGCATAATTGGACAGCACATTCATCATACAGGAAGATACGGGGTTACAAAGTTGATACTAACTGATCATTCTTTATAATCTCTTGTATGAAGACCTTATTCCCTTCCCCAGATTATGGGGTCTCTGTTACACCACTGTTTTATGCACATACACGCATGTATGTATATATGTTTTTTTCCACTGCTCAACGAAACAGCAAGCTGTCAGATAGTGTTTTCTCTGTAATTCCTGCCACTCTTGTGTGTTACTCTGAGACCACCAAAAGGAGTGGAAATGCTATGCAGTGTGAGAACTTTATTATCCTTTTCTGTGGGTGGTGCTGTGTGCAGGAGTGCAGATCTTCTTGCAGGGGGCATTTCCATCTTGTACCTGGACTCCGTCAGATATTTCAAGTGGACCATATGTCCTAGTAGCCATGTTTATCTTTTGAGAGATGCAAACAATCTCAGGCTTCTTTATTCCACCCCTCTCATTCTAGTTCCCACAGTGCTTAGATCTCTGATTAAACTCAGGTCATTTGAAATATAGTCGAGACTCTTCCACTCAACTGTCATTGAACCGTTGTTCGTATCTTAAATTTTAAGGGTAGTCTGACCACTGAAGTACGTGGTTCTTACAGACAGTTTGGATGCATATATAGAATTAGGTATCAACCAGATGTATTATCATCCAACAAGAGAGGTTAAACGCAAAGCACAAGTTGTTGTGTTTTAACAAAAGGCCTTCACTCTTGCATAGATGCATCAAACTTTTTGTAATACCAATTGTATTGTAATCCAGTACTTAGTATAAAACGTACAAAGAAAGAAAGTACAAAATGTACAAAGAAAGAAAACCTAATTTAATAACATCAAATTGTGTAATTAATCTTTTGATATTAGTAAAACACTGACTAATACTTCGGGTCTGTATATTCCTTTCCATGTTACCACACAAAGCAGACTTGGCATCTCAACAACAGTTCCAAGATGTGCAATGCCCTTTTGCTAACTTTTAGCTGCCCTGACACATGAAACACGTCAGCACAGACACTTGCCACAACCGAGCTAGGAGGTATCTGCATCTTTACGGTAAGTAAAATATACCCCCCTACATACCTGTGCAGATGAATTGCTTCCAACACTAAGCTTGAAGATCCGCGGTGGTGCAGCAGTAACATTGTTGCCTTGTACAGCAAGAGGTTCTTCCATTCGATTGTCAGCTGGAGTGCGGGGAGTGCCTTCTTTGTGGAGTCTGCATGTCCTCCCCACGGTCGAGTGGCGTTCTGAAAGACATGTGTGAATGGGCTTCCTTCATTGAAGGTTGGGCGTCGAGCTGGCAACTCGACACCGTAAAAATCGACTGCCAATCATTAGTGGACTGGAGTTCCGCTGTGGCAACCCCTAACCGGGAAAAGCCGAAAGACAAACAACAACAACAACTAAGCTTGACACGGTTGTGTAGGTCACGCAACAAATAGTGGTCACTCCTTCTACTTACTCAGCCACTCTTACATAACCTGCATCCTGCATTCCCATCACTGACCTGTTTCAGCTATTTATTTTTTCTTGCCATAGCCAAGCACTCACATTTAATGGTACATTTAGTTCACAAATACCAGAAGGGATTTATCACTGTTGGTGTAACACAGGATGACTTATGGAAACATATTCCCTTTCTTGTTATGCAAACTGTATTAAACCATATTTACTACTACTTGCAAGAGTGACCAAGAGTGGCTTCACTAAGTTATACAAACCTGAAAAAAATGTATACATTTGGAGATGCAGGCAGATAATGACTTAAAAATACATATATGTAGGTTAGTGTTACTGCATAAAGCTGTTAATTATTTATCCATGCATTATCTAGTGCCAATTATGGGAAAGGAAGCAGAAACTGAAACTTAGTTCAGAAATGATGAGATAATGTAATTAACAAAAAATGTGTCTACTGAGATTTGGCTTTTTTTTCACACACCCCCCCCCCCCCAAATAACATTTACAGACAAATGGGTATGCAACAGACATTCCTACTGTTAGAATTATGCAAATAAATTACTTTGTAGCAATCCCAATGCAATGGAGAATGATTGACAGTTCAGTGAGGTTAAGGTACTGCACAACTTGAACTCCGCAAATAATTAGTGATTTCATGCTACATTTGAAAATATTGAGATTTTTTTTCAACTTAGAAATGCATACGCAGTAGATTTCACAGCAGAGGACTGGCAGTATCGAGAGGTCTTTTCTTTTTTTGCACTAAGTGGGACTTGCATGCTCCCATTTAAAAATGACTGACTGTTTTTTGGTTAAGTTTCTAAGCAGAGGACATAGGTCCTATTGTTGTAATCAGCATGCTGCTATGACCTGGCGATATTTCAGTTTCTTTTCAAGTGACATCTAGTCTGGCGAATGTTTTCTTTTTTACTTGATGAAAAAGACTGTTCTTGAAAGCTTACTCCCACAGTATTTGTACACAGTAGTTCTAATTCCCACATGATCACCCTGTAATATATATGACACCATTTAATATGGCATTCAAGTACACAGGGAATATAGCAAGGTGGGGGCATCAGTTCACCAGAATTCTTAAATTAGTTTTACTCTGACAGACTAACGGGTTCAGTTTGCCTTCTGTGACCACAGCTCACATGCTGTACCTTTTATGGTTAAGAACTTATGTACCTAAGTGTCAATAATAGGTTACACAAAGGATAGTGTGGTGGCTAACTGTACTGTATAACCTTTTACCTTATACTCTGATTCTGTTGTAAGCATAACTTACTCTCTTTCTTGGTCTGTACGCATGGTCTTCTCCCTTCCCCATTGTAAAGGCTGTTTATTTAAATGTAGCTCAAAACTGTTTATCTCTCTGTTTATTTATTTTACATTTCTCCATAGATGATCAGATAAAATATAGGCTTTTTCATAAGTTAATTAAACTATATGCATTAAGCCATTTGAACAGATTTCTAAAGCATTTTCTCTTAGTTAATTATTTTTTTCGGGGGTAGGGGGGCTTACATTTCTGTTCGCCGACTCTCTGTCTCCCCCCCCCCCCCACTGGCACTTTCCTTACACAGCTCCATCACTTTCTTTCAAAGGGCATGTTTACTGGACCCTTTTGCAACTTCCACATTTTGCACTAGAAACTGCCTTTGCCTTGTGTAAAATGTATTGTAGGATCTTTTAATACCAGTATACTTTATATCACAGTATGTTACGATCATCATCTGCAGCACTAGAACTCATCACAATAGAGGCTATCAGACTTAGTGAGAGAATGAGTGGAAAGTGATCTCTGTTTGTGCTCACCATACTGTTCAACTCCTTTGCTGAATAATTCTACTCAAAGCCAAAAATAATGTGTGTGTGGGGGTGGGGGGGTGCAGTGGTCCAAAATCAAGGACAATAGTTTAATTACTATAATTTTCTTAAAGTTAATAGAACAACAAGCTTTACATCTTTATGCATTTCTGATTAAGTAGTTGTATGAAACTTAAATCTGGCATTTCTGACTGACCAATCCTGTAATTTTCCAGTCAATCAAAAATTATATGAGGGACAGGGAAAATATAAGGTAAAATCATGGGTATTCCACAAAGTCAGAAATAGTTGATAGGTATGGTGCACTCTAAGCTAAGGGCAGCCTTGTGCTCCCACATAAAATTTTACAGCAGTGTACTCCCTGGAATTTCAATAGCTAGACTGTTCTGGAACATTCTACCCTGATACAATTTCACTGTGCCATCTACACATAAATAAAGACAAATGTGGCTGGTACACATAATTTTGAGCTGTTAAGTCTTACAAATCTTATGTGACTGGAATGGTGACCGTCTTTATCTTTAGTAGTTATGGGTTATTATTACTATACTAGACAGTTTTTTCCCTTGTGGGATATCCCTTTCTCATATGCATTGTTCTGTGTACTTAACTGTACTGTGACAGTAAAGTAGATTCATTTATCCCACCTGTTTTCATTTGGCCTGTATAGTGACTTGCACAGGATATGCCCTCATTACAAATATCTAGATCAAGTATGCTAACCTTATTTCTCAGTTTACTGTAAGAAATTCAAACAGGAAATGAGAACAGTGACCCTTGTCTGAAGATCAAATCCAAGATCCTTCACATTATGTGCCATTGTCACTGTCACAGAAGTATATGGTAGAGGTAGATCACTGTATTCAGGAAGATGGCTGATTCTGCTATCTGGCCATGGGTGACCTTGAATTGTCTGGGATAAATGGTAGTTCTTTAAGAATACTATCAAGTTGATTGAATACTCTGTACCAAAGTATATCACCCTTCAAAGCAATCTGGAATACTGTGAAATGAACACACACGTCAAAAAACTATGGTTGATTAAAGATTTAGGAGAAATGTGGAAGTTTCCTGTGTGTGATTTGCATAGTGTACTAAGTTTTGGTTGCAGGGAAGGAAGCATGTTGTTGAAGGTGGCATAGGATACTCTCCTAGCCTGCTGAGGCAAAATCTTTCTTTTTAATTTTTTTTCCAATTTCATAAAATTTGCTAAGCTGCGAAAGTGTACACATCGGGTATCAATATACGTTTGTGTGTATGTATGTGTGTGTGTATATATATATATATATATATATATATATATTTATATATATAAGAGAGAAAGAGAGAGAGAGTCTATATTGAAACATCTAAACTCAGTCTAAGTTTGATATATATAACATCACTTCATCTAAAATAAAAATAAAAAAAAGAAACAAAAAATGTTTTTGCAGTGGGCGTCTCCACACCCCTTGTTAATTATATATTCCAACTCCCTGATAATACATCAGTGGGGAAAATGCCAAATTCCCATAACTAAGTAAGTACATGCTCTCAAAAAACATCCACATTGCAGCATATATGTAGCTGTGTAATGTGTGAATAATTTTTTTTTCAGTAAATATTTGTTTCACTCTAATCAAGTTCACCCACTATAACATTATACAGTTAAAATACAACTGAAGAATTAACTGGGGGGATGATTACAGCAAGGAGATGGGGACAGCACTTTCTGATTTCTCCACTTATATTTATCTGATCAGCTGGAGACGTGGTGTAGCAGTTAAATGTCATCAGTGTTTATTCTGCAAAGTGCAGAACATCAGCATTTAGTCTGCACCTCAGTGTCAGGGGAACTGGAAATGGAAGTTTATTTCCTCTCCATCGTCTTCACTGGTACAGTCTGAGCATACAGAAATCTTTTTCCATAGAGGTTTGCATTTGCAAATACATGTATTAGATTTTCAGTCTGTATGCACTGTATATCAGTAGAGGTCGTATCCTTCCAAGACTCTTAATAACGAGCTTTTGTACCGGTAGCTTGGTTGTAATACTTTTATTTTCTATTTGGAATTCTAGAGGGGCTTAGTTCCTGCCTATAATAGAACACACATCTGAGCATGTTGACCTTTATCCCACTTATTGCAAGCTACATGTACAATCTCTGCCCAGCTAGGGGCATTTGGCTGTAATATTTGACTAGTCTCCTGTAATGTCTTACTGGTGCCTATATCATGTTGAAGAAAACCAAGGAAACATTTAACTATTTACAGAAACATTTTTGAATGTGCTTCCATTTGCAGAGTCTAAGTCATAGAAGTAAAGCTGCCTTGTTGGAAGCTTGTGTATGAGAGCCACAAGTTGCCTGGTAGTGGGGATTCCCAAAATGTCGGTAAGCTCTGTCAGTGAACTCTTTTAATTCAAGGACTTTCTGACTTAGAATAGTAATTGTTCCAGCTGACCTGTGTTCATCTTGCAAAAGTGAAGTTGGAGGGGTTGCCAGTGGCAAGACTGGAGTGAGTTCGTGAAATTGGCTTGCCCATCTTGTGCTGAGGGAGGTTGCCTACATTTGCGTTAGTACTAGCAGTAACAGCTTCTTGAGCTATGATCAACAAGCAGTGTACCTCTTGGTCAGGAGGTTGCACATGCACAGAAATAAGCATGCCCGTCCTGATGGCAGACATTGTGTAGCTTGCAGTGCTGCCACACTGTGGTGGGGGTTAGCGGCACACTCCCTGGCAGCAGTATGATGTTGCAGCAATATCCGCCTTCTCATCACTAGTCGCAGACATAGGTCAGGCTGAGTACAGGGCAGGCTAGATGGGTCTGGCAGACTTGGAATAAATTTGGTGGCAGTTGATGAGACTGGAGAAAATAATAATAGTACTAGATAAGTCTGATTAGAATTAAGTGGTGATGGAGATTTTTAATGCTCAGTTTGAGAGATATGGACATGTAGAGCTAGACAGACAGCATAAATAGTCAAGTCTATCAAACAAGTATGTATTGCAAAACAGAAATAAATCAAGTTCCCAGCCCCATAACATGCTTCCCTAATTATGGATGTGTGACATGCAACAAAAAGCTTCAAGACATTTTTCTCTTATCCAGAGTGCTTACACACTATTACAAAAATACATAACATGAGCAGTAAGATGCAAACAAAACCTGACTGTGTAGACGTGCCTCAGTTGTAAAGTCCCACCCAGTCTGAGGGGTTGTTATTCTTGCCAGTTAATTGGTCTCGGTGTAGGTGTTCAGCTAAAAGTCCTCAAGGAACAAAAAGCTGCGGGGGCTGTAACAGTCATTTAGTAGAGTATAGCAGGCTCTTGACTTGCTAGTATCTGACTGTTTTTAGTGCAGATTTTGCTATAGTACCATAAAGGAGTAATCCTGAGTAATGATGTTTACTAAGGTGATCATTTTACCTTTATAATAAACCTGTAAGGACTTGAGAAAACAGCTGATCTAAGAATGACATTAGGTCACCTATTTAAAGTGCAGTTTCTCCCAGAAATCAGAAACCTGGAATGTGGCAAAGATAATGTCCTAAGCCCAAGGTATGTGAGCTGACGTTGAACACTACAACTAGCCAGCATATGTCTGATGTAGTCCACATCTGTGCTTTATCAGTTTTGTTCTTAAGTTTTGTGCACCATTTGCTCTGCCCTAAGCAACATGCATCATTGTGAACTCTGGGGGGTCAGTCGTCTACTGATATTTAGTGACATATACCCCTGGCAGTTGTCAGCTGCATTGCTACTAAACAATTGCACTACTAGTATATAATTATAGTATTGGGTTGGACTGTCTTCTACTTATCCATCTTACAAATATACCACTTGTCTGAAATTTGGCAGTTTTTTTGTAGTGCAGGCAGGAGGAATTCCTTCTTTTACTGTGAGTTATTGGCATCGGGTTCCTGTAAGCCATCCCTGCTATACTGATGTTCATTAAATAACTTCCAGCAGATACACAGTGGAAGCAGGCAAACTTCTTATTACTTCACCCCACGCACCCTTATGTGTGTGTAAATAGTGAGGATAGCTCACCCACGCACCCTTGTGTGTGTGCATATAGTGAGGATAGCTCACCCACGCACCCTTGTGTGTGTGCATATAGTGAGGATAGCTCACCCACACACCCTTGTGTGTGTGCATATAGTGAGGATAGCTCACCCACGCACCCTTGTGTGTGTGCAAATAGTGAGGATAGCTCACCCACGCACCCTTGTGTGTGTGCAAATAGTGAGGATAGCTCACCCACGCACCCTTGTGTGTGTGCATATAGTGAGGATAGCTCACCCACACACCCTTGTGTGTGTGCATATAGTGAGGATAGCTCACCCACGCACCCTTGTGTGTGTGCAAATAGTGAGGATAGCTTACCCACGCACCCTTGTGTGTGTGCATATAGTGAGGATAACTCACCCACGCACCCTTGTGTGTGTGTGTGCAAATAGTGAGGATAGAGGAAATGTACAGCAGAATCTCATTGCATCTGAAACAGGATTCTCCTGTAGTGGATTTTATTCTTCATTTTCCATTTGAGTCTTTACATGTTTCTGATGTTTTGTAGAATTTGTATATCTGCCTGCAACACATAAACATACACACACACGCACACACATAACATGCACAGAAGTTTGTATATCGATATGTCATTCTGAAAAACTGTCAGTTTTGTTGCCTGCTTAAAAGCCCTAACTAATTTAGAAGCAGTTAGCATTTTCTTTAAAACTATGTACTATTTTTTTTTATATAATGAGTAGACCGCAGCTTGGTTCATGAGCAGCATGAATATCCATTCAGACTTATGCAACATGCTTAGCGGCTTACCTTTAAGTCATATTGTAATGTATAAGAAAAAAACAAATGGTCCAGGCATCAGCAGGAAACGACTATATCATTAGCTTTTATTATAAAATCTCACAAGCGCTTTCACCCTGACTCAAATGCAAGGCTTTTTCAAGTGTAAAACAAAACACCACACATAACACTCCCATTTAAATACCCTCATTCATAAAAAGAGTGCCAAAAAGATTTAAAGTAATATACACAGTCTTACATCTAAAATACTAAACAAAGTAACATTGCTCAAGGTCACTTCATCATTAAACATTCAAAGGCCTCATATCAAGTACATACTAGTCAGTACTAAAAATATTCACTTGACAAATCAGAATAAAAAGCAAAAAAATTCCAACAATCCCTATACAGTCATAACTTAAACAGTATTTTAAGGTGCTGAAAGAATAAAATAATAAAAAACACATAAACATTAATGTGTGCTAATATATGGTAATTAGTTGGTAGCACCTGGGTATGTTACCAAAAGTTATAAAACTTTTTATTATTACAATTTTTCAGCTCTCTTAACTAAATAGGGCTTAATAGAGATGTGGTCATTCAATCCTGGGGGTTGAGCTGCATTTAGTTTTAACTGTCAATAGGTTTCCCTACAGCTTAACCAATTCTCCCAATCACCAACCCTGGGATTTACATGAACTTGTTTCAGGATTCCAAAAAGAAAACCTGTGTGGTTAGGTTCCATATGTAAATGTCTATACAGTGCATTATTCAAGTTCTTTTTCCTAATATTATAGGTGTGCTCATAAATACGTTTATTAAGTGCCCTTTCGGATTTCCCTACATAAAACCTGGGACAGTCTTTGCATAGGGCCAAATATACTATGCCTGTAGTGGTACAATTACCTTTCCTAAAGTGCACTATACTTCTCGTGTAATTGTCAAAGGTAACAATTACTTTATCTGTAATGTGTTTTATTCTTTCAGCACCTTAAAATACTGTTTAAGTTATGACTGTGTAGGGATTGTTGGAATTTTTTTGCTTTTTATTCTGATTTGTCAAGTGAATATTTTTAGTACTGACTAGTATGTACTTGATATGAGGCCTTTGAATGTTTAATGATGAAGTGACCTTGAGCAATGTTACTTTGTTTAGTATTTTAGATGTAAGACTGTGTATATTACTTTAAATCTTTTTGGTACTCTTTTTATGAATGAGGGTATTTAAATGGGAGTGCTATGTGTGGTGTTTTGTTTTACACTTGAAAAAGCCCTGCATTTGAGTCAGGGTGAAAGCGCTTGTGAGATTTTATGATAAAAGCTATTGATATAGCCGTTTCCTGCTGCTGCCTGGACCGTTTGTTTTTTCTTATTAGTTTGGTATACGGCCACTTGTCTTCTTTTTTGTATTCATATTTTTGTTGTGTCTTTCGGCTTTTCCAGGTTAGGGGTCGCCACAGCGGAACTCCGGTCAGCTAATGATTGGCAGTTGATTTTTACGTGCTGAGTTGCCAGTCCTGACACACAACCTTCAACGAAGGTACGCCCATTCACGCATGTCTCCACGCAGAAGATGCTCTAGCTGAGAATCGAACCGGGCAGCATCTTACTGTGAGGTGACAACGTTACCGCAGCACCACCACCGCGGATTTTTCTATTCATATTGTAATGTATGTTTTTTCCCATGCACCCATACTGTAAAGTTAGTCATATAACTTTGGGAGCATTCTGTTTATGTAAACTGTGCACTATATGAGATAAGGATAGCGTTACTAATATAGTTTCAACTCTGTAATTTTTGTAGTCCAAACTTGAGATACTTGGTCACTTGTATACTGACCATTTTTGAAAAAACCTGCTAATTTGAGACCAGTTGAGTGAACACGATTTATACCAATGTAAGTGTACAACTTTCTTTAATGATTTGTAGTTTCTAAGATGTATTAAAGAGGGTGTGCAGAAGGTCATCCCATGCACTGGGAGGTTGAGGTGTTGCCCTCTATATGATAAAGTTTTCTTTGGTCGGCCGTGGTAATGACTGAGTGGACTTTACATAAACAGTCATCAGTTAATGACTGCTGTAGTTTGAGACTGATATTTTATTTTCTTACAGAGAGACAGATATTCCTTTTTGCTTGTTACAGTTTGTCTCATTTTAAGAAAATACTGATGTTGGAAAGTATATCTCAGTGTACCATATTTGTAATATAAACTGTCATTCTTTCATATTTAATGACCTGTCTGATTGTACAGCTTGGTACACTGATGGTGTTTAATACATATTGCTCCAGTGGTATTAGGAGCTCTTTTAAAGGTGGTGTGTCTTTTGCCAGCATTCAGAACTGATTCATGCCTGCCTTTTTGTAGTACGAAAAAAAACATCAATCTTCTGCATTGTAAATTTAACCTTTCTTTAGTAGTGTTTTGTTAAGTGCAAAACGTGTAATAATTGCTCCTCGGGAACAGCACAGGATTAGCTGTAGCTTTCATAACCATTTGCACTTTCCCACTTTTGTTCTCTGTTAGCTGTATGGATCCAGCAGGTCTGCTGTCTCTTCCTTCATTCTGTTTTAAAGATTACCTTGAGTACTGGAATGAGAATCTTGGATAGCATTACATGCATTTACTACTAAATATGTTACTTGTATGCTGAATGCAGCTTTCATGATCTATCCTCTTCACTGCCTTTGAATGCTGACAATTTACTCTGCAATTTCCTGAATGTATTTGTTTGGAGCACAGTGTTTAAGGGAAGTACTTTAGATGTGACCGCTGCTGCTGCAGAGAAAAATTGAAGCTTTTTTTCTTTCCTCATTGTCTATTTTCATTTACTCACGCTGAAGGATCTTTTTCCAACTGACTGTAACTGACTGTGACACTGAAGCAGTGTTATATGGTGTTGTGCTCACTACTGCCACATCACCCCTTGTGCATTGTATGACAAGTGATCCTGTGAGGATTTGTCACGATGTAAAAATGAGAGTGAGCGACTTAAGACAAGAATGCCATGTTGTACACAAGGACAGAAATCTTCTTTCTCTATAGTTTGTTACTCGGAGATGATCTTTAACATGTCACCGTGAAGAAAGACTTAGGGTGACACCAGGTCTCTGACATACTTTTTAGGTTTTACACCTAACGCAAACTAGATGATATTCTGAAAAATGTCATCGGCACCCTTAAACCCCAGGAAGAGCTCTTCCTCAAACTTTGCCCAGCACCCTGTTGGCTAAGTACTAGAATACCAGCATTTCACATTTTTGCTTGTCTCAAGAGACAGGATTTTCTATAGTGCAAAGCAAATCTTCAGGAATGAGATCTGATATTAGTAAATGCAAAGGAAAATCACACATTAATGTTTGTCCCTTGTGATGATAGTTCCTTTGATCTTACGATTATGACTAAGTGATTTGGTAACTATGTTGGGTTTGCTGTGCATTTTTTGCAGTTTCTGAAAAACTGTCATGTTATACAAACTAGTTTCACATTCTTCTAAATATTAACAGGACTGAGTTGCTTCTACTGTATTTACCCTCCTGCAACTTGCACTGCTTACACTTAATTATTACTGAAACTGCTAAAATTACCCACATGGTATAAAACTGAGATGATAAAATAGTCCAGTGGCCATGGCATAGGTTATCCATCTGATTAGAAGGAGCAAGACAGCTGCCATGTTAGCATGCAACCAAATATTCACTGTGCTGCAGTTTATTAAACCAGCTGTTAAATGCATCCATTTCACAAATGAACAAATACACTCCAGGGTACTCCATTCAAGAGTAAATATCGCCGCCTGCCTGGTGTGTGTTATGAAATTAATTAATCTCTGAAATTCTCTCTAGCCCGTGGTGCTTTGTTTGTATATTCCTATGAAAATGCCCCCTGTGTTGAATGACCATCTTAGTTCCTGTCTTTGTCATTTGAATAGTTGTACATTTTGTAAGAAACACTTTTCAAAGTAAAAGTGTTGAACCATTGCTTAAACTATATATTTTTTCATCTTTGCAGCAGAATGGCAGATGATGCCCGATAGTTTTTGATGGGGAGCAGAGATTTGCGTTCTGCTGGAATTAGTCTTCTAGAGACTAAACAGGGGGCTTTTTTAGACTATGTTTCATGCTCAAGACTTACAGAAGTATAGCTTTGATAAGAGACTTCAGTGGCAGTGAAAAATAGCTAGGATGAGTTATGTAGTTCTGGGGCAAAAAGCACATTACTGGCTATGAAAACAGCTAGGTTGAATTATGCAGTTAACGGAAAGTGGCATTTAATTAAGTTTTTTCTTTTCTTTTTTTTTTTTTTTTTTTGAGAATACTGTGTTGGTTAATTATAATGTAATGATTTGCACTGCAGATACTGTGGGGACTACTTTAAAAGCTAATTCTTGATTTTATGACCTTTGCACTTCCAAATCACCCTGCCCTGCTTTCTTGGTGTTATGGTTTTCTAATCTTTTTAAAACTGACATCTGAACTTCCCATATCGATTTCAGACCACATATTACTTTTAACATGCTTGACACAGGCCTCATTCAGAGGGCAAGGGATGATTACAGCTGGTTATAAAGTGTATAGCACATATTGCATAAGATGGTTACTTGGTGAAGCAGAATGCAGTGCCAACAAATAATTTATCTGGACTGGAGAGCTGTATTATGCAGATGTGAAATAGATTGCAATGTTATACTTACTGCTAAATGTATTTCAACTGATAAGAGCACACTGTGTTTTGTGTATCTCTGCATCAGTCAGTCTTCAGGCAGTTAAGGTACTTAGTGGAGGCAGGACTTCTTGTAAGTGAAGTTTCCCATTCAGTAAACTGTCCAGCCAGCAGCATGCAACTGTCTCATGGTGAGCTTACCAAAAATAGGAATGGCTACATTTTGCAGCAGCTAGGGTATTGACAGATAAGATGCATTTAGTAACAGGTAAATGGAAGGTTTGTGGAGCTATCCAGTCTCTTATTCCCCAAGACCATATTTTCTAGTAAAATTCAAAAGAAAGTCATAAGTGCTGGTTATACTGCAGTTATTTTTATTTATTTATCTGATAGCAACTCTTCTCATCTGTTAAATATAACTATCTTCCAAGCAGATAAAAACAGTAGCTCAGTTTTTGTCATAGTTCAAGGGTCATTTCAGATATATATAGTAGAGGCATTATTGATGGTATTGGTTTGGTTCCTTGGTGCAGAATATTAATACAGGTGAATGGCTGTACTCTGTAGATAAAATTCTGTAGCTGTTGTATAGATGTACAAGAATTTTCAAATGTCAAGTTATGTATATATATATATATATATATATTTCCTCAAGTGTTCATGTTATGCTCCTTTCTTTCTGTACTAGCTGCCTCATCGAAGAGTGACATTTTCATCAGCCAATCAAGCTCAGGACTTGCAGGATCCATCACAGCATAATTATTATGACAGTGGGCTTGAAGAATCTGAGACCCCAAGCAGTAAGTCCTCATCTGGTCCCCGGATTGGTCCACTTGCACTTCCAGAGGACCATTATGAACGTACTACCCCAGATGGCAGCATTGGAGAAATGGAACATCCAGAAAATGGTAAGTGGTTATAACTGTGGTGGAGGGTTGGAGGTTGTGACCACTGTAACCTGCATCACAGCATTTAATAACCTTTTTTTCATAGATAGCTTCTCTTTCAGGAGAAGAGCAAGGCCTTTTGTAAGAAGCAATAATTAATATATATATATATATATATATATATATATATTTATATATATATATCGTGTCTTTCGGCTTTTCCCGGTTAGGGGTCGCCACAGCGGAACTCCGGTCTGCTAATGATTGGTAGTAGAGTTTTACATGCTGGCTTGCTGGGCCTAACGCACAACCTTCAACGAAGGAACGCCCGTTCACGCATGTCACCACACAGAAGACACTCTAACTGAGAATCGAACGGGCAACGTCTAACTGTGAGGCGACAACGCTACCACAGCACCACCACCGCAGTATATATATCATAAAATCAGTTTTAAGTTTTAAAAATGCACATTTTATAAGTGGAGAAGATGAGTTTGCGGAAGCCATATTCTGGAGTTACCCTCCTAGAGCTGACCATGTTTCCACTGTATGGAATGTGGTCACACAGGCTGGAGTTTTGATCTTTCTTTAACTGAACTTTATTTGTATTGAGTGGGAAGTTCAAGAATGAGGGCTGTCTTGGCTCTTAGTCTGAGAAATTGAAAAAAAAAAGGTACTGCTTCTGTGGAGACACATTAATAATCACAAATGAATCATCTGTGTTAGTGTAGTTAGCATTTCTTGCATAATTGGTTTTATTCAGAGGGGCAGTCATTACCATACAGTAAGTTGCAAAGCTTCACAGGATTTCAAAGAAAAAGGATACTTTGGAGAACCGGAGTTGAAAAAATTGGAGGCCTTTGTATCTACAGATGGTAGTAAATATTTTTTTTCTTATGAACCAATAGTTACCCGATTGCTATAACATTATCTGTGGTTCTTCCATGTCATCATTGGTAAACATAAACCTGCTGAGGCTTTCATCATGCCATTACTGGTGAACATAAACCTGCTGAGGCTTTCACCCTGTCATTACTGATGAACATACACCTGCTGAGGCTTTCACCATGTCATTATTGGTGAACATAAACCTGTTGAGGCCTTCACCATGTCATTATTGGTGAACATAAACCTGTTGAGGCCTTCACCATGTCATTATTGGTGAACATAAACCTGCTGAGGCCTTCACCATGTCATTATTGGTGAACATAAACCTGCTGAGGCTTTTACCCTGTCATTATTGGTGAACATAAACCTGCTAAGGCTTTCACCATGTCATTATTGGTGAACATAAACCTGCTGAGGTTTTCACCATGTCATTATTGGTGAACATAAACCTGCTGAGGTTTTCACCATGTCATTATTAATGAACATAAACCTGCTGAGGTTTTCACCATGTCATTGGTGAACATAAACCTGCTGAGGCTTTCACCATGTCATTATTGGTGAACACAAACCTGCTGAGGCTTTTACCCTGTCATTATTGGTGAACATAAACCTGCTGAGGTTTTCACCATGTCATTATTGGTGAACATAAACCTGCTGAGGTTTTCACCATGTCATTATTGGTGAACATAAACCTGTTCAGGTTTTCACCATGTTATTATTGGTGAAAATAAACCTGCTGAGGCTTTCCCCTGCCTCATATGCAACGATACGATAAGACTTCTTTTCACTTCCAGCAGTCAGCTAAATTATAGGAAATGTTGAAGAAAAAACAGCAACTGTAAACAGAGCTCAACAAAGATTGCAGAGTGTGTAATACTGGGGATGCAGGCATTGAACTACGGCTAAGCAGTTTTCTACCTTTGTACCAGAACTGCAGCTGCTGTGGTAATAGCATGCATTTCCACACATACTATTTGCTACTGATGTATGTTTTAGGACCAATTTTACATTTTAAACAATAATTCTACCATTTGGTTGGTAATGTTTTCTTGACATTGCCCCTTACAAGTTAAACAAGTGTTATGTTTTCATCTAGATTAGTACCTGAATTAGTATTACTCAGTTGTTCTTCATTGCTCAGTCTGAAATTCATGTAAATCTGTTACATTGAGTATGAATGTACGTACAACTGGTGGAACTTTAATACAAAAGTATGTAAATCTACTTCACTTGTTAAACTCCAGTAGTTGCAACAAAATTGTCTCGAACATGAATGTCTATGCAAATCTTTTACTTTGATTTGTAATACATATAACAGTGATGGAACTTTCCTCCCCTGGCCTTCACCGAAAAGGGATTTTTTTATGAACCAGTAGGACTTTCCCAGTAAACAAATGGAAATAACATTCATGCAGTAAACTGTCAGTTAACCGTCACCCATGGGGATTGGTAAATACCTGATAACTGTAGTTCCTGGTTGCTTGAGAGTTACTATTAAAAAATAGGCCTGACTAATACTGTACCCTATATCATTTGTTTGGTTTGACTTGTTCTCAGGTTGAGGAGAGAGGGAATTTATTCCTATCTCCCTTTTTAAAACTATAAAACTCTAAAAACATATGGTATGTTTCTGCAGGGGGGACAAATAGTGCAACACATGTAAATTGTACTGTATTTCTTCAAATTTTTTTTTTTTTGCCATTTGCTTGAGAGTGCTGATTGCTTGAGTTCCGGTTAACTGAGAGTCTACTGTACTTAGATTCGTATACCCCAGTGCACTGTCTGTTACTTTCCTGCAGGTACTGCTCAGTACAGTTTCTATTTTAGGGCAACTCTGAGTAAAGGGAGAACTTCAGTTTTGTTTTTCTTACTTTTCCTATTTTTCTCAGTTTATTTGACATCATAGCTATCGTATTTAGAGATCGGGGTATGAGGAAAAACTTATATTTGATGATTTTTTGTAAATTGTTAAGCAGTTTGGCAGACTGTGTGTGTTGGTGTTATGCCTACTGGATGTTTCATTTATGATATTTTGACTTTCAGATAAATGAAGTTCCATTTTAATCACTAGCAGTTTTCAGTGATTCCTACCATTTTGCTAAACACACGTCACAAGAATCTTTTTTTTTTTTGCAAGAGACCAAACCTTTTTATACCCATCATGTCAGTTTTACAATCTAAACTTGGTATTTCTATTGTCATACATCAGTGGAGAAGGGAGAAACTGTCCAAAACAGCTCACATATGATTTGTGTAAACAGTAAAATTTACAAATTATGATCATTAAATTAAAATCGGATCAACTGGTTTTATAGAAAAAGTAGAACAGATATACATGCTTATTTGTTTCATGGCTACTGCTGTGAAATTCCAGTGGCTTCTGATGTTGTTTGTGGATGGGATTATTAGTAATGTCTTTAGCAGCACACTGCCTTGACGGTGTAAAGATGTTCCTACTGTTGAGCCATACCTTGGCTCTGCAGGTTAGGCATTTTCAATAGAAATGTGCCATACGCATGCCAGGCTTGGGTAATAGACTACCATATCACAGTGACTGTAGCAGGGCTAAAGAACAGCAAGAAATCATCTTGTCAGGATAACTTCATCTTTTTCCTGGGAATGTGGAGGAGTCATGCTTTCTGTCATTTTTCTGGTAGTGTGGTGCTTGCAGGACTGTCCTAGTAGCTGGTAAGTTTGAGCTGCTGCAGTGCTGGGGATGAATTAGCTGGAAGCTAAACTTGCTGACCATAACTACTGCAATAGTTAAAGTAACTAGATATTTTAATCCAAACTAAGCATAATTGTTCAAAGACATTCTGACTATAAAATTTGCATAAAATTGAATAGAGTGATTTGAGTTTATTTGCCTTCACACAATGTTAAGTTCTTATGCCTATCTTTAATTACCTTTGGTGCCTTGTGTCCTTGCAGCTTAGATCTGCAAACATTGTGGCAGTGTTACCATATTTGAGTGACCATTTATTTCTAATAAAGGGCTAGATGATACTGCTGTAAATAAACCCAGCACTTTAGAAGCAACTCCTTTACTCAGTTATGTCCATCCTTCATTGAAGGGGACTAAAGGGTGTGTAGCTTAATACCTGCATAGGTGAGGTTCCAAACACAGCATGCCAATTTAAAATAAGTCCTCCTTTTATCTCATGTGCTAGCGCACACATTTTCTTTACTAATCCTTTGCTCTTGGAAGCATTGTGCTGTGTCCTCCACAGCCTATGTAAAACCTCTGTTGTGGGCTTCTGGAACTGCATATTCATAATTTACTAACATTTGTTCAGCAGGGTGAAACTGCCTTAAGTCCAGTGAAAGAAAATTTGATTAAAATAAATAAATCAACAAAACAAAATTAAAGATGTTATACCAAACTGCAGAGGAGGTGTTAGCATAGAACTGGATTACCACCAGAACATTGTACCAAAAATGTATTAATTCTAAACTTCAAAACAGGAAGAAAAAAACACTAATGGGACCCCATGTGGACTGACAAGAGTACAAATGAATGCACGGTTTATTTTAATCAACCAGAGCCCTGAATTTAGTTACTGCTTCCCCAGATTGACCATAGCACCTCTATAGGAAAGATATTCTGTGCATGAACACCCTGTATACTGTTCATGCTGTCCTTAAACCCTTTGGGTCAACTGTATAATCTCTGTTTTGCCAGGTAGTCTTCAGAATAGAACCTCTCCCCATCTCACTGACCTGGCCACTTAACCATAGTGTTATTTTCCACAGTTCTTTGACACACAGTAGGACTCATGTGTGTATATGTATATGTAACATCCTACTAAAGTTAATGAGTGCATGTTTGCTTTAATATGTGTTTCATGCTGACACAGAGTTGCAGATAAGGGTTCTCTTTTCACTGAATCATCATTGATCTGTGCATGCCATCAGAACTGTAAATGTCCACACAAAATTAGTACGTTCTGCACTGGACATTCAGTATTAATCTCCTATCCCTTTTCTTGACTTGGATAAATGCTGAAAGTGGGATTTGAATCTGGAAGTAAATAAATAAATCCTTTGTAACATAAGTAGGTATTGGCTATTGGCCCTAAGGCCTATATAAGCCTAGCCAAAAATGTACCCTGGCCTTCGCCACCCAAGAAAATTATTTTCCTCTGCCCCTGTTGAGCAGAGCCACAGAAGTGATCCCTGGGGCAAATTTCCTATTTCCCATCCAATCATCAAGATTTTTCTTGAGTGCTAATGAGGAGCTTTTTTGATATAGATAGGTAGTTGTTTGTTCCAGAGTATGGGAAGTCTCTGAGACAGGAATCTATCCCTCCAGCATGTTCTGTTTATTGTGGTGACAAGCTTTAGGTCCCTAGAGTGTGTAGCTTGGAGGGACTGGGATTTCTTTAAGTGGAGCATGTCCAGCAGCTCTGGGTTTGACATAGCTTTGTATGTTAGGCAGAGATAGCCTCTGAGTAGGCGATGTGCGACAGAGTAAAGCTGGAGTTTTTTGAGACAGTCTGTGTAGGGCATCTGTTTGAGGCTGGTAATCCTCTTTGTGTGGTATTTTTCTTCGGCCTTTCCAGTTGTTGTAGATGTCTTGTGAGGTACATACCAAAAGGGGCATTGTACTCTATAATGGGTCTAATGAGTGATGAGTAGAAGAGAACAATTACCTCTTTTTTCCTGGATGAGAAACCTTTTGTGATGAGGTGTGCCATGTAGAAGGATTTCCTGACTACTGTGGCGATGCGATTATCAAAGGAGAGACTACTGTCCACCTGTGTCCCAAGATCTCTTATCACACTTTCAGTGTTAAGTAGACTACCGCATATGTGGTAGTTCATGGGTACAGAGTTTTTACCAAAAGGGATGACAGTGCACTTTTTGGCATTGAGCTTGAGGCCATGGCTTAGACAGCAGGCATCTGTCTCAGTGAAGCCCTTTTGAAGGATGTCCACATTGTTAGGAGTTTTGATCATGGCTCCTAGTTTGCAGTCATCTGTGAACTTCATTATCCAAAGACCTTCTGTGTTAGCCTGTACTTCAGAGAAGTAGATACCAAACAGGAAAGGACCCAGGACTGAACCCTGTGGTACTCCACTTGTCACTGGTCTGAAGTCGGATTTAGAGTCTGCGACTTTCACAGTATGAGTTCTGTCAGTGAGTCAGTTGGCAACCTGTCTTGTGACATAGGGATTTATACCTAGTGTAGTGAGTCTATCTATAATTACAGAGTGGGGGATGGTGTCAAAATCCTTGGCAAGATCTAGGTAGGCTGTGTGAACCAGCTTACCCTCGTCTATGGCTTTGTTGACTGCTTCAAAGAATTCTATCAGGTTTATGAGACATGATCTGCCTTTTACAAACCCGAACTGGGTGGGGTCCAGAGTTTGGAGATTACCAATGTCATTGTTTAAAAGTTCCATGATGATACGTTCTATGGCCTTGCAGACCAGACTTGTCAGGCTAATGGGGCAGTAGTTCCCAGGGTCCATGGTGGATCCCCCCTTTGTGGAGTGGGATAACCATTTCTGTTCACCATTCAGTGGGCACAACAGAAAGAGTAGTGGTGGCAGCTAATTGTCAGAGGTGGACTACACTGTCTCTTCTATACTGTTGCACATACATATTGGTACTCCCAAGATTAGTATTTTGAAGAAGTTAGAACTGGTTACCAGTACATCACTAGAGTGTAGGTTAAATACCACCTGGATTGTGACACCCGTGCACTGGCCCAGCAATCAAGAAGCCTCGACCCTCACCACTAACACCAGTGAGGGGAGACTCATATAGGAGGAAAGGATAACAAATGCACACAGTAAAGTGCAATTTCCTTTAAGAGCACACAGAGATCACAGTCAGTCTGGGGCTGGTTACTCCCTTGCTCTCCAGGTCCCCAAAAAGACTCCCCACTGGCACAGCTATAGGGTCCAGATCTCAGCCTAGTGGGCAAGCTAAAATCTCCAGCACCCTCTCTGTCCAACCAGTGCTTCATGTCCCTGCCCAAGTAGCTGACACACACACACACACACACACACTTTGCGATAAGAGTTTTATGCAACCACACAGTCACTCCTGGGGAAAGCTGGCACAGGTTCTCCAGCTGTGCCCCTTTTACGCAGACTATATGGTAGAAATCCCTGCCACCACCCAGCTAATAATTATCAGCTACCCAAAGGCCCTTAAAAGGGTGTCCAGTTATTACTGTGCATTATTATTATCCACCTGGTAAGTGTGACTAAACAGTCAAGGCTTATTAGAGTGACTTGGTACAGGATTACTATTTACATGTGATGTACTTGAGATTAAATTATCTCTACACAAAACAGCCACATTTAAAAGGGTTTACAAATATTTAATAATAAATAATTAAAAACACACAACAGTACTTTTTACTAAACAGTGTTAGGAGTATAGAGATCATAGAGAAATACTTAAAATAATTCAGTAGTACAGTTCTGACATAACAGAAAAACACTTAGTCTAATCTTTCTTGTTTATAGCTTTTTCTAAGAGAAAACACAAATCTAATCTTTCTAGTTTCTAGCTATTTCTAAGAGAAAACACAAATCTAAGATAAACGTACATATAGAGCAAAGGCATAGTGCTGATGGGTTGGATGGTCAAGACAAAAATGCTTAATGCTCTCTGATTCTCTCTGTTTTTGAAATCACATTCCTGGTTCACATTACGTCATTCTTCACACTTCCCTGGGTTACATTACATCATTCTTCACACTTCCGTGGGTTCCCAGACTAACAGAAACTACATTTACATTTTTCACCACTGGGCAGAAACCAGAGCAATAAAGGACATTTATGCATGCAAATTCTGGCCATTAACTCTGGCCTTAAAACAATAGCAAGAATTCCTTCATCTAGACTGACTGGAGCCGCGTTTACATCAAAGGGTCACAACATGCATTACTTGGTCAGTAGAGTGCACTGTTGTTACATTTTCTTCACTTCCACACGTAACACTATTTTTACCATTTAAGACAACAAGCCTGTGGTTTACATTAATATTTACAGATGACAGAATTATTTCCAAACTTCTATCTGGCTAGGCCGGCAGCCTTAATCTATCTTCACCCAATCTTCACACTGATGAATGGAGAAATGTTACTACAATGTCTACATATGTAAGTGCCTTTCATTTGGTTATGTTTTTGCAGACTCGTATTCAGAAAGAGCCACTCCACTAAACTTGTATACTTGTGAAGCATATGACTGCTTGTAATGCAGAACATTTATAATGTGTGTAGTTAAGAAACAGCCAAGCATTTCTAAAGGAACTGCTAGAGGTGGAATAGGGGGTTAATGCAAGCTTTGTCTATTGAAATTTCAAATGTTAAGCCAGCGTGTAGAGAAAATCCTGCATAGCATTGCAGAGAAATGTCTAGTGAACTTACTGTAAAGCATATACTGTGTTATAGAAGGGAAGAAACCAATAAAACTGCCTCTGATTTAACAGTCCAGTCTTGCTGGGGAATATGTTTTGAGATTTTGCAGATATGAGAATACTTGGATACATGACAGGGAAAAGAGTGAGCTAATTTTACACTGTATGTATGCATGTATGTGCATGTGTATAACTTTAATCTAATTACATCCATTTTGCAACAGCCATTTGGTTTTGTTCATTGAATTTTGACGTCTGAAACTAATCGTGCTTTATTGGCCATAGAAGAATCGCCTCTCTGATTGCCTTGCTGTAATTGCATTCTATTGGCAGTCACTTCCTGACAATTTCCTAGGATGTATTACTAATTGAATGATATAGAACATAGTCCAGCAAGACAGTATTAACCATTTATTTCTCGGAATAAAGTCAACATCCTACTGTATTAAAAGGAAAAATACTTTTTTTCATTTTTTTTACAAGAATAATACAGTTGTTGAAGTCCATTTCAACAGAATCACAGACACTTGGCAGTCCTTACTCCTGTTTAATTTTATATAAGAAAGTGTGAGGAAGCCTGCAATAAAAAAATGCTAGATGCATCAGAAGTGCTGCAGAGAAATCATAGGAGTTTTGAACTGAGATTTAAATGGTAGCTATAAATAACACCCCTGCTTTAAACGTGATACCCCTGCTTAAACTGAAATAACACACATCTTTAGTGAAACACCATCCATCATGTCAATTTCCTTTGAAGGTGGACATTTAGTAATTGAGAGGATGCTGCACTATCTACTGTCAGAGTCGGTCTCCGTATGCATCTCTTTTGTAAGCTCTACCTTTGCTTATTTTAAGTAATCAGCCGAGATGAGTAACTGCAAAACAAAAATAAAAGCTTATGGCTAAGTTGCAGGGTACTAGTGAGCAAGACACTACAGGCAAGAAGTCCACATTTAAGCAGGAATAAATCTCTCTATAATATTTATGAAATAGACACTGCCCTCTGCAGCCATGTAGGTCTTGATATGCAGTGTGTCATCGTTGACCCAGATTCTGGATAAGATTAGGTTGCTACTTCAAGGCATATGGCTGACTTAGGTAGCCAGGAATGGCTGTGCAGGGGATATAGACCACTTCCCCAAGGAAGAAGTGAAGGTAGGTTCTAGAAACAGCTGCAGCCGAACCTCTTGGCTACTTAACTTTCATTTGAATAGAATACCAGGAAGTCAAGGCATCTAGTTCAAAACCTCCATTGTGCTGACAGCTTACATTTTCAACATGTTAAATAAAAAGTCTAGAGCATAGTGGTCTAATTTATTATATCCAAGATTACTATGCATATATGGAAAAATGGTTTGTCCAAAAATTTGTGTTTGATATTCATTCATTTTATATTCTGAGCATGTCATTTAACCTCTGCACTGTTATTTGATTACCTCCAAAAGCAATTAAGTATGCCACACAGAGACTGCATTACTAGAGGCAACACAGAAAATGTACAAGTAATATAATTACATAAAACTTTCCAGTAGATAAGGGTTCACAGACATGCAGGTCTGCCCTGATGTGTTATTTTTGTGACATAAGTGAATCTTTATCTACCTCCCCTACCATGAGACTGAAATTTCTGGCCACTTTTACGACTGTTAGTTGCTCTCCCAAAACTACTAATAATGTTTCTCAAGTCACACACACAAAAGATGCAACCTTCTTCTGAAAATGTTGACCTGTGGGTGTCTGACATCAGGCAAATACAAATGGATGTTAGTCAACGAAGTTACGTATTTATAAGCATGTCAGTAATAAAAACTGTAGTGTGAATTTAAAACGTCCTCAGGAGGTTTCTGCTTCTAAAAACTAAATAGCAACCTATAATAAGAAATGTCCATATCTGGTGTGAAACCCACTGGATTAATTATACAATACAAAACGTGATTTTTTTTTTTTTTTTTTAACTCTCAGGTGTTTGAAACCGACTTTCTAACATTTACTTCCACAAAATTATCATTCTGAAAGCCCTCATGTTAAAGTACCTAAAATGAAACGCTGCTACAAGTGGGGGAACAGACTTCTGTCAGTCATATGGGAGCAGGGGATTTTGCCTTCCTTTTGCTGATGAAAGCTGGTCATGTGACAGTTCCATGTTTTCCTTTTTATTGTTTTCTTTGTTGTGTTTTGAGCATTCCATAACCTTTAATGAAGCTATGTATTGACCAGCTGGTTGAACAAATACTCAAAAAACAACCACACACATATATACATATATATATATATATATATATATATATATATATATATATATATTTAGGTAGATAGATCTAGATATATGCGTGCATGTTTGTGCAAGTGCTCCCTTGTGTGCATATCAGGGGCTCATGATGAACAAGTCTTTAAATCAAAGTTCACATCTCTTTTATTTTTCTGCTTTATTAACAGAACATTTATATTAGTTCAGGCACTTTCTCACTGATGAACCAATCCCCTCAAATACTTTAACCTCTTTTCCTACTTTGTAGTATTGTTTTTTTAACTCTTCTGCTATCTGCTGCTGATGCATGGTTTCAGGAAACCTAAACTCCTAATTTTTTTTCCAGTTTTGTAGTAGGATTATGTTAGTATTTGCTGGTTCCACTTACTGTCTCACTAAGCATGCATAGCAAGTTTTAGACATGTGTTGGCATCATGAATGGAAAGTCTGTGTCCAGAAGACGTCGGTCAATTGTCCCCCCACCATCACACACATTATTTTGCAGGGTCCATAGTCTCATCTAGATATTTGAGGATTAACCAATCCATGCTAAAGTCATTCATCTCTTCTATCTCGGAGTAGAGCAGGGATTCCATCAACTCAAGCCATGTTTTCTTGCGTACTTTCTCTTCTCCCATGTTTCCAAGTAGTACTAGAACTTCAGGTCAAACTTTGGTCTCAGGTGGTACAGTGAAATGACTGCCATTCTAATATTACCCTGTCTGTCTATCTGCAGGTGTTTGTGATATTTTAACATTTTAAACATTTTCCTTTTCTTCTGTCTATAGATACCTTCTTCATCTTTTCCTTTTAGATTTTGTTGTTCAGTCTTTGTAGGGTCATCCCATGGTAAACCATCTCTTCTATCTTTTGGACAAACAGAGCCTGTCTTTTTTCCTCTAGTTTTGTAGTTTTTACTTTTTGTGCTTTATTTATACACCCGTTTTTGTACAATATGCTGTAAACCTTACACTTATATGGGATACTCATTTGCCAGGCATCTCAACTCATCTGCAGAATTTTTGCAGTTTGTTATTATTTCCACCTTTTTGATGATTCTACAGTTTTGTCAGCTTTTTTCACCTGCAGTAAAACCTATGTGTCTGTGCACTGCTGTTACACTAAAATGTAGGATAAGCATTTATTACATGTGTTATACAATACTAAAAGGAATGAGTACCTCTCAATTGTCCAGATATTTGCAAAATGTCTAGATTTTTTGCCTCATATTTTGGTCTGTTATAAAATTTGTGGTTTTCTGGCAAATGGAGGACGGAAGTCATCAGTACTGACATACCTATCAAAAAATGCATGCTGATGCACAACGTGTTATTTTAGCAATTACAGCAATATAAAAAAAAATCTGTCCCTATTTTTGGGCTTTTTTATGTCCATTATTGTTTGATTTGTCCAGATTTTTTGCATCAGTAGGTTGAGAGGTATGGATACACAGAATGGTTTTGGATTTTATTCAGTTTCTTTAGCCAAAAGACCTTGAAGGTATGTGGGGTGGGAAGCTGAGTGTATTGATTTCCAGTTACCATATGACAGGGCCACTCCCTAATTTCCTTTAACTCATATAATGTAGTCTATGAGGACATCAGCATATGTAGTAAATAAAAAGGCATTTACTGCTACTTCTGTCTAAAAGTAACTTGTTAAATGTAATTTTGATAGCTTACAAGGACACCACTAGAATCAGAAATATGTCAGTAAATTATTTAGACATAATGGTAAATGATAGAAGTTACAGCTTTGAATTTTTAGGCAGAGACTACACTCAACATTGGCTTTTTTCACATTTTCTCAGACTTAATTACTGGAGATGTTATGTAAATTTCTGTGTAATCATTTGTATAAATAAAGTCAAAGTAAACTTTACTGTCATTTAGAACTACACACGTGTAGCCTAAACGACATTTCGTGCATCAGCTCAATTCTTGAGATTACAAAGGACAGTGAAACAACACATACAAGTAAAGGAATAAACATAACAAATACAATACTACTCTCAATACACGCAAGAAAGCAGACATTTATCAGCACTCGTGTATGAAAAGAATACTCTCCCCTAAGTTAAATTAAATACCCTATTTAAAGGAATACAAAACACGCTGTAAAGCTTGTATAGAAAGAAATTGATTGTATTTAGTAGCCATCTTTTGTGGTCTGTGGCTTAGATGTTATCTGGAAGTAATCTTTGGGAAACTAAAATAAATGTATCAAGTGGCTAATTCAACAGGAACGTAAATAAAGAACTGCTTGTTGAGTGAACTTGATAGACAGTGACCTCTTCTTCATGGCTGGTTTTATCACACAAATGCTTAGATGCTGCCTCAGTAACCCTTAAAATCAAGTTGCTGTAGGAAGTGAAGAGCGAGAACTCAGATATTTTTCAAACAGGATTTACTTTGCAATGAAGAATTTGTTTAGTATATTGGTTTGTTCCCCTTCGTGTATTTCTGACCAAGTTGTGCCTTTACATGCAATAATACACTTACTGAAACATATCCCAGCAAAGCTGCTAAATTCATTTCTGACAGATCAGCTTTAACAAGCTGAATGCTGTGCAGAAAAGGTTGCCTATTGACTAAATTGGTAATGCCATGGTTATATAACTAGCTTATAGTTTACCTGCTTTACCATATGTAAGACTGTAGACCTTTCTCTTGCCCTTACTGCTGGTATGATGCGTAGGTGGGTCACATACCCTTCCTAGTGGTGTAGTATTTGGGTGAGTCACAAGCTGTTACTACTTTTGTTGTGCACATATGGGTCTCACAGACCCTTCCTATTTACATGACAGTTAAGCGAGTCACAAGACGTTCCTTCTAGTGTGATTCATAGGTGGGTCACAACTCCTTCCAGCTGGTGTGGTAATTATTAGGAAGGGATGAAGTCTGTTCCTACTGATTTTGATACTTATGTAGGTTTTAGATCATTCCTACATATGTTATGATTCATTGGGTCACAGACCTTTTCTGACAGTGTGGTGCTTAGTTGGATTAAAAGACCCTTCCTGCTTATGTAGTATTCAGTTGATGTGTAGACTGTCTTTAGTGGTTTGGTGCATAAGTGAGTTGTATACCCTTCCTACTGATGTGGACAATAAAGCTTTCTACAGCTATGGTGAGGTGTAAATGAGGTTTCTAAACCTTTTCTGTTGGTGAGGTGTCAGTCATGGTCCCCTTTCTATTGGTGTGGTTGCAGTATCATGCTACTGATGTGGAGCATAAGTCACAGATCCTTCCTACTGCTGGGATGTATAAAAGTGTCAAAGGCCTTTCTGTCATGGTTGCTAATGTTGATTGCTGACACTTCTACTGGCATAGTGTGTAATTAGGCCAAAACCCCCTACAGTTGTGTGTTACTTAGGTGGATTATAGACCCTTCCTACTAACACAGGGTATAGGTGGATTACAGATCTTTATTACTGGTCAGATGTGTAGGAGGGTCACAGAGCCTTCTGTGGTACACACAGGCTGGTCATGCTACAAACTCTGTCCTGGACATGCAGAATATTGCAAACAGCCAGAATTTTTACATGCTAAAAGCCATAAATGGGAACCAAAAGAGTAGATATCTTGCTTGTTGTTGCACTACTCTTTTTTCCCAGTATCCTAGTGGCACAAGCCAACATTTCTTTCTACACAACATGTGTCATTTAATCCAGAGTAACTTCAAGGCCATGATTGTTTAATTGGATCCATTTTATCCCATATGTATTCTGTATTATTTTAGCCTGCTTAACTCTATACTTGCACTAACAGTATTAGTACTTAATGTAGATAGAAACTAGCTAGAAAGTTGATCATCTTCGGTGGTTTTTGTTTCTGAAAATGTAGTCCTCATTTTAATACCTAGGATTTGATGGCTGAATCTTTCTCAATTAGGAATGAGTACTACAGGAATTACTGCTCAGTTGCTGTATTAATTACCATTCTAGTAGTGCTTTCTCTCATCTCCATCCTGAGTCATGGGAGACTCACATCGACCCAGACCCTTTGCCATATGTCTCAAAATACTTAGCCAATATTGTTTCTTTGATGTCTGCATCTTTTTGTTTTATAATATCCATGCAGCAAGGTTGTCATCCATGATCATTTGTGATGTACAGCTCTCTTGTAAAGTTTTGGCTTCAGGAATACAATTAAGGCAATCCTTTCCATATAGCATTAGCAGGTGACAAAGAAGGTGCACTTTGCTTTATGACAATCCCTTCTGAGAGCTTAAAGGAGAACTGTATCCACAGGCTGAAAAAATGTTTATTTTATCTTGTTTTGATATTTCCTACATTTTAATGATACTTTTGGACTCTTGTTTAATTTTTTATATTTTTAAGTGCGATTGTAGAGTCTGTCCACATGGGGTCTTGCATCTTGATTTTGTTAGTCTGCCTACAGGTATTCCATAACGCAGTGCTTGGCTTTAAAATATTACATAATAGCCCCATAAGCTCCTGCCAATGCATTGACTTTACATGTGTTTTCACATACTGTATACCCTGCTTTCTTTTAGTTAGTCAGGGTTAAATACCATTTCTTGCTTTTCAATGACTAATTAAAAGACAAACAGAGATAATCCCACAGAACAGCACTCTGTATTCTAGGTCCCTGGTGGTGGCAAACATGGGTACTTATCCCCATGAAGACACCCACAAACACACACACAATATGTGCATAGTGTCAGTGTTGTTTGCACTGAAAAGCTGTATTTCTGTAAGACAGGCTGTGGTAGCAGCAGTACTGAAGAGGTATGATAGTTAGGGTTTCATTTTTGGAATGCATTACACTTATTGTTGTAGAATGAGGTTAAAGCTGCTAGCGGTTAAATTAGAGAACTGTTATGAAAAAGATGATGCTGGGGGGGGAGGGCCTGTGTTCTCAGTAAAGAAGCAGCTTACTAGCAGTTCACTAAAATGTTTGGCAGTGTTTTTTACCTTTGTATTTTTACTTATTTATTCTTATACCCTCACAGTTTGAATCTTGCTGTATGTCTTTATTAGTTATAAATAAACAAGTAATCTCTCTGGCCATTTCTTGTAGAAGGAAAAACCTTGGTGTCTAATAGGACCACCCTGCTATCAGAATGCAAGTACACAGTTAAATATATGTATAAAAGTATATGTAAACCTGTGTGTAATGCAAATACTCGCAGTGTCTGACCCCTGTTACTTCCTCTGGTCAGGGAATTCTTACTTTCAGGAAATGTTTGGTGAAATATTGAGTTTTTTGTAATTCATGAAGTTGTAAACATTTATGTACAAAGTATTACCACACTCTGGAAAATACATAGAAAAAAACAATATTATTTAATCAAGTTTTCTTAAAGAACTACTGAATTTATGCTAATTAGCTTCATGTGTCTGTGCTTACCAATGTCATTCATTAAAAATGCATTCTCCTTCAAATTCTGACAAGCCGGTAGGGTAGAAAGGTAAGTGACATTACTTCTTTTACTGTTGTTTAGAAATCTTAAGGAATAAATGGAAATGTTTTAACAGAATGTTTCTGAAACTTTACCTTGTATGAATCTTTGTTTTCCTTCTTTCTCCCAGATACTAACTCTTTTGGTAAGTACCTCTGCATCATTGGTGAAAAAGAAATGTGCACATAACAAATCTGACCTACTGTTTAAAGAGAGGAGAAAAGCCCCCCTGCTTACTATCTTTAATCCCAGCCCATTGCTATTAATGTCAGGTTTCACACTGTGCCCATGGACAGAAGAACAAACATATACAAGGTTGAAAGGACTGTACAACAAAGAAAGCCCTCTGGCATGACTGCATTGCTAGGTACATGGTTGTTAATCCAAAGCCCTAAGGCCCTAGCCTCCTGGGGATGCCTCTTTCTACTATTATAGCTTCTGCTGTCCAGTGGCAACAACACGTTAAGACTGCTTCTGTGTATTCATTCATTGGTATTTTCATTTTAAATTTACCTCTTCAATATACACACTAACGTCCTCTTTAGTATAAATAGTACAGACTTCATATCAGCCTTTTTTGCTAGGGATATGTACATCAAAAGCTCTTTTGCAATCAGCTCCCAGCCTACCTCACAGCATTCAGTTTCCAGTTCAGGATCTATGTGAAAAACAGTGACCACATTACACGGCAGTTCAGTGGTCCACTGAGCACAGCTGTGACAGCAGTAGTGACCAGTTATACCTACGGGGGAGAGGGAGAGAGAAACAGAGGCCTCTAGGAATGTCTAACAGTACTGTATGTTTTCTTCACACAGTTATTCCCAGTGAAGATGGTGTTCCTGCAGGCATTTTTCCTCTCCTGAATGTATTAGGTTTATAGCATTTACTTGGAAACATGAAGTATCATTTCCCTTCTGCTGAAACCTAGTGCAAGCAGCAAAACACATTGCATTTTCATAGATTTGATGTACGGGGAGCTTGATGGTTATTCTTTTGAAAATACACTAATATACATTAAAGTAATGATTTTGCCTGGGGGGGGGGTCAGTGTGGAAGCTTCATAGCTGTACATTAGATCCCTAAGTATGATGACTCTGAGGTCATACAACTTTGAAGTAAAGGAAAATGTCTCCTCCCCACAACATCAGGCTTTCCCCTTGCCTTGTGTTAGTGCAGTTACAGTTTTTTTTGTGGTTATGGCTAAAGAATCTAAGCCTCGACATTAGGCTATGTGAAGGGAGAACAATCCTCTGTAAGAGCAGCAGACAAGTAAGAATAGTGCATAATTAGTGTGTTCAACAAGTTGTGATTTCAGTAACTTTAAAGTGTACATAGTGTCTACTTTTTGTGAAATCCATTTCAGTAGAACAGCTTCTGGTGATAATAGACAAAGGGAATTGATTTGTTCCCCTTAGGGGTGAGGGCTATGCAAGGTAGTACAAGTTGTGGGTTAATATATTTGGTCTCTTTCATTGGACCTGAGTAATATTTAACTTAACAATTCAATTTTCTTTTTTTCTTTTTGTAGTCTTTGACTCTGTTGGCTGGCTAGCCCCCTCCCCTCCTTTTTTATGCTGAGTTATTGAACAAACTTGTTTTGATCAGCACCTATCAGAACTGCAGCATACAAGATACTATTTGTAAATGAATGGTAATGTAAAATTACAGGCAAAATGTTTAGTTTTGTTTAAACCACTTGACTTACCAGTTTATAGGAATCCAATAAAAAAAACAAAACAGCAGTAGGCTTTTTACTGTGTATTACTGAGTCTGATTTTCTGAGTTATTTTAAATGTTTTCCCATCTTGTAGAAGGAGCTGTGAGATTTATTTCTATCTGTTTGTATGCTTACACTTATAGTATGTTAAATATTTTTTGTAGACAGGGAATATACGTGTGTATGGGGTTGCATTTATTAAGTGCAACTTACATCCTGTTTCATTTTTTTTCAGTTTTACATACTACTGTTCACTACAGTTTCTCTGTGGTTGTGCAACATTACCATTAACATAAGTATCAGGGTATGTGTATGCATTCACTCATTGTGTAAGTTACTTGAATGGTTCAAGTTACGGAAAATGGATGTGTTCAGTTTTTTTAAGATACTGATGGTGTGTGTGTGTGTGTGTGTGTGTGTGTGTGTGTGTGTGTGTGTGTGTGTGTGTGCGTGTGTGTGTGTGTGTGTGTGTGTGTGTGTGTGTGTGTGTGTGTGTGTGTGTGTGTGTGTGCGTGTGTGTGTGTGTGTGTGTGTGTGTGTGTGTGTATGTGCTCATACTCCTTTGTTGCAGTAGATGTATGATGGGCTGTTTTTCTGTTTGTTGGATTTGTTGCGTTGGAACTAAGGTAAGCTTTTCTTTAGATAATTTTCATATTTATCTGTGTTCAGTTTTGTCCTAAGCGACAGTGCAATGCTTTTTCCTTATACAGAGTGTGCTTCTAAAACACCTAATGTTCACTCTTATGTTTACTTTAGGTAAATCACTAAACACACTTCTTATAACATCTGTAAAATGTCTCCTGACAATACTGATTTATTTAGATATGTAACTTATTCCTTACCTTATTCCATTCTATGTGGTACTTTCAGAAAGGATATATCTTAATGTCTGTGGAACAGTGCTTCACAAACGTTCCCTCTTCACTTTGCCTTCCTTAGTAATCTCCTGTTTCATTATTATTAAATTAAGCTAACAATTAACAAAACAATTGTGTATGCTTGTCAGGACCTAAGACACTGGAAAACTGTGTGAAAGTACTACTGAAATTATGTAGACGTTTTGGGGAAATTGTTTAAGTGCCAAAAAGTACTTGCTAAGTACATTTACTTTGCCAAGATTTGATACTTAAGGATTTCAGACAAGTCTATTATATTTTCTCATAAACAGACCTGTAAAATTCCTCCTTGGTGTCCATAAAAATGTGACAATACTTTTCCCTGAGGCAGCTGTTGCATTTCTGTGTAATGAATTCGACAAACATACATTGCTTCATTACTTTCTTGAAGTTGTTTTGAATGATGAGATTTCAGCAGTCTTTGTTTCATGTAGTAGACTATTGCCACTGTCATATCTGCTGCCAAGTTTTAACTTTGCTCCTAATTTTTTAGCATCTGGTCCTAATTAATGAAGAAGACCGAGTGGCTACAATCTCAGAATTCTTTTGCTGCACAGGAGTTACAAATCCTTTCCCATATCTGTTCATCAAAGATCCACCATCTGTGTAACTTTCTACATAAGCTTCATGATGCACAGGAGTAACTAGGGTGGGGGCAACAGTGTGGCTGCCCCAGATGCAAGTTAATGGAGGAAGTGATTGGCAGGTGCTGATGGGACAGAACTGCAATGCCATCATTCAGAAATGTACTAAATGGTTTTCCATTCCTTACTTTTTGTGGTTCAAACCAGGAAGATAAACATATTTAATAACTTATATGAAATCTCAGTCTTTAGTTAACACAATGTCATTTTTTCACACCGTGAGCATAAGCATGGGGCTTGTTTTTCTTTCTTTCTTTTTTTTTTCTTAGATGCTGTTTGTAACCATGTTTGCTGATTCCAGCCTCCTCAGATTGGGACTGACCATCTTGGACAGTCATAGTGAGTATCCCTGGAATGTTGTCCGAAGGGGTGCTTAATTCAGGCAGTCATAAGGGAATGTTGTGTCCTCACCAACATCTCAGTACTTGGGGTGCTTGTTTTTACCCTGATTCTACCATCTGGTTTCTCATGTGAGCGTCCATGTTATGGACAGTTGTCCTCTGCCTTACACCTTCGTGTGTGTGTTTGTTCCCATGATGGCTACCAACACTGGCTTGGAATCACCAAGTTCACATTTTCCTGGTCCATGGCCATTGGTCTAATGTAAATGTCCATTTGCATGGGCAAAGTTAACTGACTGGCAACCCCCCCCCCCCCACACACACACACACACACATACACCAAGAAGGTTAAGACCACATAAAACATACACACGACTGAGTCCCATTCTGACATAACGAAGAAGTATGCAAAATTAGTGTTTAAAATATTTACTAGTCCCGGTATCTCGGCTCAACAGCCTTTCAAAGGAATGATTTTTACACCAAATGCAACAACTTTAAATACACATTAAGAGGCTAATTATCACGCCATCATTCAATTACACATAGTATTAAGCATTTAAACATTGCACATTAACCCTTTCCAAGAAGAATACACTTTCAACTTTGAATATACAAACTGTGAAAAATACAGAAAGTAATTGAATTAATAGATAATAAGTATGAAAACACCCAGGATATGTGACGTATATAAACATACACATGTGCACTGTAAACATACACATGTACATTGTAAACATACACATGTACACTGTAAACATACACATGTACATTAAATTTCTTGATTTAGAGTTTTTTGTGAGAGATGACGGAGGAATATCTTTCAGGCCTTTTAGTAAGCAGACACCTGTTAATAATTTTTTAGCAGCTGATAGTATGCACCCCCCTCATTTATTGGCTGCATTACCTCATGGTGAATACAACTGTATTTTTAGCAATACTTGTGATAAGCACACTGTGAAGGAGGAATTTTTGAAAGTCAGGCAAACTGTTGGAGAGAGGCTATCCTCCACATGTTCTTGATAAAGCTGAAAAAATGTTTGGGAATTCTTTATCAATGACATACAGTTCCTCTAAAAATACACCAGGTGTTTTTAGGGCAAAATTCAAAAATGCGTTTAATGAAGACATTGAGGAGAAATTATTTTTTGTTTCTAAATATTCTTGTTTATCTAAGAGCTTTAAGATGATTGTAGCAAGATTTTGGCCTATGGTTGCTAATGGACCCACCCTGGCATGCTTATTTCCCAAGAGAATAATGTTTTCATATAGTAGATTTTCAAATTTGAATGAACTGCTGACTATGAAGAACGTTAAGGGAAACTGGGGACACACAGGGTGTTATTCATGTGGACATTGTAAGGTATGCAGTAGAGTTCGGAATTTAGATGGGACTTTTATAAATGACAAAAAGTTCAAGGCCATAGATTTGTTCAATTGCCGGTCCTGTGGGGTTGTTTACATTATAGGTTGTGGATGTGAACATGCAAGGTAGTATATAGGACAAACTAAATGAATGGCAAAAAACGTATTATGGAGTATTTGGGTGATATTAAACATGGCAGGGTTGAAAATCCTGTGGCACATCATTTTCAGGTAGCCCATGCTCGGTCTGACATCAGTTTGTTTTTCAGCGTACCGGCCAAACCTCTCAATAAACAAGGTGAAGATTTTTATTATTTCCAAAGGGTTTAAATCAGGAATTTAACATTACTGTTTGTTAATATAAAACACTTTGTGTATTTAGAATATAATAGTAAACATCCTTTTTACCATTAAGTTATAAAAGGTATCTCAGAGGATGTTCTTTAGGTTGAGCATTTTCCTGATATTTCAGTATTTTCGAGGACGTGTGTTAAGAACAGTTATTACCCTTACTAACATGTGAGTGTATCTTTATCTCATTACAAATGCCTCTTTCATGTTCAGATGTGGTTATTCATGTTTAATAAGGTCACAAAATTTCATTACAGAGTTATTAATCATTGGTATGTCTTTAATGTACATGTGTATGTTTACAGTGTACATGTGTATGTTTGCAGTGTACATGTGTATGTTTATATACGTCACATATCCTGGGTGTTTTCATACTTATTATCTATTAATTCAATTACTTGTATTTTTCACATTTTGCATATTCAAAGTTGGAAGTGTATACTTCTTGGAAAGGGTTAATGTGTAATGTTTAAATGCTTAATACTATGTGCAATTGAATGATGATGTGTTAATTAGCCTCTTAATGTGTATTTAAAGTTGTTGCATTTGGTGCAAAAATCATTCCTTTGAAAGGCTGTTGAGCCGAGGTACCGGGACTAGTAAAGATTTTATACACTAATTTTGCATACTTCTTCGTTATTTCAGCCTGGGACTCAGTCGTTTGTATGTTTTATGTGACTTTGGTGCATTAGAGTGCTTTCAAAAGGTTAGGACCATATAAGCTGTTGACTCCTATCCTTTCCTGCTTTGCTGTTCCAACACCCAGTAAGCTATTCAAACTCGGGTCATCTGTGTCCTAGTCAAAGCTTCGCCGTTGTTTGCCACAAAATCACACTGGAGATGACTGGTGATGCCTTGTTGGTTTATGCCAGAAGACCCAGGTGATGTGCAGCCTCACATCTGCAGCTATTAGCACACTGTCAACACTAATTATGTCATGTTTGTTTGAGCTAGAAGACTCAATGATGATAGTCTTACTTTTACACATAATAACACAAAGGATTGATGAGAGCTGCCAAAGATTCACCACAGAAGCACACTGCTGCTATCAAGTTTGTTTACACTGTAAAACTCAGTTGATGTATGGCCACATTTTACACATATTAATACATTGCATTATAGAGAACTGCTTATGCGCAAAGACACTGACAGCCCAACCACTTTTTAATAGAGCTTTTAATAGAAAGCAAAGATGTAAGCTTGTGTTATGTGGTTTCTTTGCTGTATAAATCAGATTGGTGATGGATTTATTTTATTTCTGTTTGTTTCTGGGGTATAGCATTGATCTCCATGTATGCTTTTCACACTCAGATCAGGAGCAGTGTTTGGTTAAGTGACTTGCTCAGAGTTACTCACTTTGGCCATGTCTGCTGTGAATACAAGTGCTGTTTTAAACTTTTAACAAAATTTTGAGGTAGAACCTCTGTCAGATAATTGCAATGGCGTAGGGTTCTATATAACAGTACATGAAAAGTCATTTCCTTAGACAACGTTCAGTATTTTAAAAATAAAATCCATCTGTCCATCTTCAGGATGAATCATTTATAAAAGGGAACCTCCAATAAATATTTGGCTACTGGCTCATTGTAATAAGGGCATTTTTAGTTGCTATTCGCAATTATTATTTAATACTCCTCATCACCGGAAACTTCTCCACGTGTTTTAAGTTAAGATTCTGTGATCAAGAACTTTTAATACATTGTCAAGAATGACAAAGTACAATTATAATAAGTCACTTAAAATTGACTCGTTAGTGCCATATACTGTACTGGTTTCATAAACTGTTATCCTTTAGTAGGTTTATTTGATTACTTAAGTAGTTTCCTTGATTTTTGTGAAAAGTGTAGTTAATACAATAATTGTAAAAAAAAAAAAAAGTCGATTTAGTAGAAAGACTAATGAAGTTTATGGAAAGTGTGGTGCAGTTTTCCACTATCCATGATTGTGGCCCACAATGAAACTAGTTTTGAGTATGTTAAGTGTAAAATTTCCTGATTATCCTTCTGCTAATAATTCATATTTATGTTTCACATTATTATTATTTTATTTTATTTTTTTTTTTTTATTATTTGTATCTTTGTTAATTGGGAAGTTTTGACTGGAAGTAAGATCATTTTCATTGAAAGCTGCTATAGAAAAGCTCTTATTAACACAGAAAAGACTTATACCTTTAGTCCAGAGACTCCTTAGTGAAAACAATGCAGTCTTTTGTAGCAGTTTTACCACTTGTAAAGCCAATTAATCATTTTAATTATTACCCCCACACACACACTTGCTTTACACATTATTCCTGTTTAAGCAAATATTTGGGATTTACTAAATAAAATTATTTGGTATATAGATGCCGATCTCTGTGTGTTGTCATTTCAAACTAATTGCTTCATAAATTAACTAGGCAGTTGGAAAACGTTGAGGTAATCCCAAACGTTTTGTAAGTATATTGTGAAATTTGATTTACAGAGGTCATCATCTTGTACTGACCATATATTTCACCCACATAGATCCTTTCGTCAGAATAGAAGCATGATGAAATCTAGTATAGGATGTAAGTAAACCAAGAGTTGTCTTCTAAATTTTCATTAAAGTTAAGATTCTCTACCTAGGCTAACTTATGATTGCATCCGAGTAACCCCTGAGTAAAAACTAAAAACCTAGCCAAGCTGGAGTTTTCACTGTGTGATACCTTGAACCTCCTGTAATAGAGGCCCATGGGATATATGCAGATGAGACTTTAAGGACATCAGGTGTTTCAACTATATGGCTTTGAATATCTATGACTTCTAATTTTTCTTTTTAAGTCTTTATGGATGCATTCAGGCCAATACAGCCAACCTCCACTAGCTGTGGGCATGCATGTTTTGGCCGCCTTCTGACCTTGTCAGCACAGCATAAGTGGACTGTTTGGCTATACTTTAGAAGCAGAGTCTTTAAACCCAGCTGATGTCCATAACCATTAATGTGTCTGCAAAATATCCCAAGTCAGGTAACCCCTGAGTAATTACAGAAAAATTACCTGTCCATAGGGAATACTGCAAGCTCTTCATAGAGTCTTCTTTCTTTGTTATCTAAACAGTGATGCACTTGTTTCTACATTATTTGTTTGCACTCAAAACTCACCTGTTATGTGCTCCAACTGTATTCCCTAAAGCTGGTGAAGTGAGAGGCTGAATAAATAGCTCAGCCAAATATGCAACTCCATTAATATTTAGATTAATTTTGAGAGATATAGGCAGAAAGTTTTTCCTCATACTGCCGCTGGAAAAAAATGGTCACCTTTTGTGCCTTAGCAGGTGGCAATCAATGTGGTGGCCTGGGGACATCTTGGGTAGGATGGTTCTGTTTCCACCAACTTATATTCAGATATTTTGATGGAAGTACTTTCCTGAATTTGAATCATTCTCTTTAGTGACCTTCCATTTGGACTTTGTTAGGGAATATCACAGTTTGTTTTTACAGTTTTTTAATTACTCTGGATCCGATGTGTGAATAATGTAAATTTGGAGTGTTTTGCATACAGCCTTTTAGCTATAATTATGTTTAGCATTTGCTTTTACAGATTGCATTTCTTTAACTGCTCCTCTAAAATGCAGTGCATCTTTTTAGACAGGAAACTTTGTATGTCCACATATGGCCTGATGCAAATACCTTACAAAAGAGAGTTATCACTCTTGTGCACATCTGTGGGTATTATGTACTATGGTTCATCAATGAGTCCTGGATATTATGCACTATGGTTCATCAATGAGTCCTGGGTATTATACACTATGGTTCATCAATGAGTCCTGAGTATTATGCACTATGGTTCATCAATGAGTCTCGTAGCAATTTCTTGCCTAGCTTTTTTTCTTTCCTGGTCATGCGGCTTCCCGGTATTTAACAGAAAATCACTCAGGTCACTATTAGCAGCTCATGGTGTTTCACTGCATGTTTTAATGCATCAGAATAAAGGAAAAGTGTATGCCTAAATTGATCCCCAGCAAAGAATTGGTGGACAAGAATAAATCATATGAGATGTTACAGCAAAGACCATGTATTGCATAGATTTCTCTTACTATGGCTACTTACTTTATGCTGTAGGAGGGATTGACACACTCTGGAAAGCTGACTTTGTGTGCACGTGTGTGTGTGTGTGTGTGTGTGTGTGTGTGTGTGTGTGTGTGTGTGTGTGTGTGTGTGTGCGTGTGCATGCGTGTGTGTGTGTGTGTGTGTGTGTGTGTGTGTGTGTGTGCACTGGGGGGTTCGGGTAATTCGTTTTAAGATTTTTCCCAGAGCAGTTGGAATATAGTGAGTGATATGCACATATATGTCCAAGGCCCATACATGTGGCTTCTGAAAATCATCTCATAACGTTGAAGATTACTTATTCAGTGCAGGTCATTTGTTTCCATGTGCAAGGCCTGGTTGTGAGTGTTATAAATACCATCAGCCCTACAAAAGATATCTGGTTAAACTTTGTTTCCTTTAAGAAATGAGTACGTAGACGAATGAGTGTTCTCATTTTTATTCGTTTTTCACAATTCTCTCCTTAAGCATCTCACCCACTTGCATCGGAGAGCACAGTATTTTACTATGTTATTTATTACTTACCACTGAATATTTTGTCTTTTTTATTTCATTTTAATGACTAGTTAATCTTAGTGATGCTGGCAGGTAGTACATGTGAGCATTGTATACTGTTAGAGCATACTATGGTATATGCTAGCGACTGTTTAGGTACTACTAAGTACTTCAGCTTTACCATACTTTTGCTTAAATTTTGAAAGTATATCAATTATTTATAGCTGTTGTTTCATTTAATATTGCAAATCATCTCTGTATGACTGCTTGAAATGCATGTAGAATTTCTGCATTTGTTGCCCTTTCTGGGCAGTGGCTACATGAGTCTTTATGGATCAGACGTTTCCCCAGTTATTGAACAATAAATGCAATATTCGTCCCATATATATTTGAATTATTTTATATATACTCTGTCTTCATGCTTGCTATAGTAGATTGCTAATAGCTTTTAGCTTTTTAAGAAGTAAATCTACTTCATAGGTATCACATTTTATCTATTTGTAGCTTCAAATTGTAGCACGACTTTGTTTACCTTTTCTGTAAGAATGATGGGAGTCACTTGGGTTCTCTAGCAATACCCCAGGATTCTAGTATATCTTCCATTCCTTACTTTGTCAAGATTACATATGTTAAGTGCTTGCAGCTTTTCTTTATGAGGATTCTCATATAGGCCATTTACTAATTTAGTTTATTTTACTTGAACTACCTCTGTACGGTATATCCCTTTAGCATGATCATGCCTACAGAAGTGTGTACATAAACCATTCATGTCCATAGCAACCATTTTTCCTTCTCTCACATTGCCTTCTTACCCTTAGGGTTTCTAATATATTTACTCTTTGGTCGATTTTCCCATTTGCTGCTGGAGTCCTTATCTCTCCTCCAACTGTGTCCTATTTGCCTGGGCCTTTACTTCCCATATACATATATTATATTTTGATACCAAGTCTAAAATGCTATTTTTAGACCATCTCTCCAGTTCTTCAAGTTTCTCCTTATCTGTTCTATAACTTCTGTATTAGGCCTTTTCCATATGTTTTTGTCATAAACAAAATGGAGAAATGTATGCTCCTCTTCTTCTGTAGGGGAATTTTTGAGCTACTAAAAAAAAATTCCCAGTACTTTCCCCTGTGGTATGAGCTGACTCCCTTCAATAAAACTTAGTGGATTCTCCCTTTTGCTATCACTCTAGAACTGAATTAGGCTTTTTGTGTTCTTCAAAAATCCATCATGTGGTACCATCTTACATGCCTTGCTATGAGCCTCTTTGTCATATAATATGATGCCTACCTAGTTAAAGAAATGTGTAATATTTGCCTAGTTTATTTTTTACAAGTCAGGGTAGCCCTGTGTTCTGATAAATTTCTACTTTTTGTATAGTTACTTCCGCAGTCTGTGATTCCATGGTTTTCTTTCTAACTGAAGTCAAATTGGAAGATCAACACTTTCCATCCTAAAGTATAATGCACATTCCCAGCATTATGTTCAGAACTTCCCAACATTTTGATTGTCATGCAAATGATTAGTATCCATGGCTTTTGACCATTGTGTGTCTATGGCAGTAAGGAAAGCATTCTGTGTTGCACAACTTTTAATTAGTGGTATGGTATCTATTTCGAAGTATATCATTATCCCTCTGCACTCAGCCCTCATCAGACCAATCATTAAGTACAATGTTCCCTTTGGTATGTACCTGACCTGGCATATGCAACAAATGGAGCAGCCACAAAGGTTCCTCAAAAATAATGCAGGGCATAAACAACATGTCCTACCTGGACCAACTCAAAGCTGTAACCCTCTACTCTGTCTAATACAGACTGCTGAGTGGCTGTCTATGCCTAGCTTGTAAAGCATCCTGTGATCCTACTCTGATGGACTTTGTTGCACATCTACAAAACAAATTAAATCAGAATCACCTAAACCTCATCTGCAATATAAATTGGAGATATTGGAGAGAAAGGTTTGTGTCTCAGAGATTACCCCTTCTCTGGAACAGGCTTCCCATCCATGTGAAGCAGAGTTCTTCCCTAACCCAATTCAAGTGTAACTTGCATCAGTGGATGACGAATCAGAAATGTATCCATCATCTGGCATCTATGTCTCTAGTAGGTATAAAGAGCCTGTAAATACTTGACTGTCCCTGTCTAAGCCTATATATACCCTTTAAAGTAATCATAGGATACTAGAACTATTGGATGCATTTGGGAAACATGGCTAGGCTTAAAATGGCCCCATTGGTTTGGTAGCCTACTAATCACATATGAAAGTGTTGGTATTCACTGATAGCATTTCTTATAGTGTTAGTACATTATAGGATATTCCAGTAGCTAATGAGTAATTAAATCATAACAGCTGCCATGACAACTGAGTATAGATGCTGCTGTGGCAACGTGGAGGCATGCATATGTTTTTTTGCAAGCTGCCTGAAATCCCCAGTCCCCCCCACCCCCCCAGTATAGATTATCCCCACTCCATGTAGCTATTGATTTCTGGTGTAGAACAATTTCTTGAAGTAGTGTTACAATGATTAATTTCACTTGCTGGAGACACAGTTGGTCATTTCATAGTTTAAGCATAATTTGATCAAAGTGGTGACTTATCATGTGTTGGTGCTTGCTTCACATAAGAGGCATAGCCTAATGTATAAGATGTGAAATATTTTAGCATCTTCAGTCTTGCAGATTCCCAGAGAGTGATGAAGAGCATTTTTATACTTGTCAATGATTTTTTCATTCTCGATGGTGTAATGACCTCAGACTTACATAAGTAAAGTAATATGTTGAAGTGTTTTCCCCCTGAAGAATTCTCTGGAACTATTTTTGATTTACAATTCTTTGCTTGTTACTGTATCACGATTTGAGAAATCATGCTGTTAATTATGAACAAAATTTAAGACAGTTATCATATAAGTTTGATAGCCTCAAGGATTCACAGTCTACTGTAACAACGAGCAGTAATTTTACCTGTGTCAGCCAAATACATGTAGATATTTCCTTTAGTATTATAAATTGCTACAGATTATTTGCTTGGTGGAGCTTTAAGAGGCTTTACTGCACCCTTTCTGTTCCTTTCAGAAAAAAATCCATTATTTTGCTATTAGGATAAAACTCTGTTCTTTCTTGGTGAGTCCTGCCCAAATACAAACTTCATGCTTTTGAAAGGTAGGTACATCATCTCCAGAGTGTGAATGTAAGGAACAGAATTGGCTGTGTATAGCTAGTCTCCATTTGTACTGCTAGAATAAGGACTTTAATTACTTTACTATTTGTAGTTTGATGGCCTATTGACTGTGCATCTCAGAAATTGCATACATTATTTTCTAGTACTACTTAATTTGAAATGTTTAAATTAACCATTTAATTTATTACTTATTTAGATATGGGACTTTTAATTTTAATTCATTCTGATACTGTGGTATTGTGTATATACAGCATACATTAGCAATGAATTGCTGTAGTATTAATTACTAGCAAATCATTTAAATAATAATTTGCTTCAAAAGCATAACGTAGACTATAAGGAATCAAACTCATGTACATGATGTAAAAGCAAAGAATGTTTCTGAATATCAGAACCAATCATATATGTTTGTACTTAGTATTACAAGAATTGGTGTGGCAGTCATTTCTGCTTGGGTCATATTACATATTTATGACCTGCCAACATGTCTGAGAACCTCATAACTCAATAGAAATATGCACCTATATCATCTGGGTATACACAGTTACTATGACCATTAAGTTTGTCATTAATGCTATTATTTTTTTAAACTACTGCTTTGAATTGATTTTTAGGCCTGTTCTCATAGAAATACTGTTACAGAAGTGTGTAAAATGGATGGTACTTCTCTGTTCAGAGACAGCAAGAAAAATTCAAATTTGTACCTAATGGGTATCTTGAGACCCAGACTTTTTGGTGTAGTGATTTGGTAGGTCTTAGCAGGCCACTTGGGACCTACTGCTCACAGACCGTTGTAGGTGCAGTGCACTTAAAATGCTACCCAGCAATCAGTCTTCAGTGGTCTCTGTGGCATTTTCCCAACCAATTAAGGCAAGAGACAGTAGGGAAAAGGAGAACTCTGCTCTGCTGATTACAAGGAAAAACTATTTGACAAAAAAAAAATCTAGCAGTTCTTCACCCCCTCCCAAAAAGGCAGCAAGAGCAGATTTTTTTTTTATAGTAAAAGGCTGCCTGTCTGCAGTGCTTATATTGTTGTGACATTTTGTGTTCATGTTTTATTCTCTATGCTTCTATGTGGGTTGGCTTAGAAGTAGATATGTCCACCATAATTTGATCACTTTATAGCTGGTGAGGGTTGTAAGTTGCAAAGTGGGAAAAAAGAGTTTATGACTTAGTCTCTGTGGTTTTAGGGCTTGAGAAGAGTGGTATGTTTTTTTTTTTCTGTGTTTGTGGCTGACCACTTTATGCAGATGCAAAATAGGTTCATAGGTGTTCACTAGGTTAATGACCACAAGGGCCTTTTTAAGTTTAGCCATGCATCCCAAATCTCTGACGAGTTCTGATACCCATGATAAGTGTAAGCAAGGGCCTGGGAGATGAACCAATTACAGGTTACCTGTTTGCATCACAGACTTAGGTGCCAAATGTTTACTATGTCTTGCTTTAGAGCAAAAACCTGAAAGCAGTTATTAAGTTGAAGATGTAGGCTGTAGAAGGTTCTAATCTCCTGCAACCAGGTAAAAGTAAAAGCAAGGAGTCTGAATAAAGTTGAACTATGTAAAACAAACTGCACCAGGCTTATCATTATAGAGACCAGACAGTTTCATTGACTTGATATTTGATTTACTGAAGTTTGACTGATGATCAGTTGTATCTAAGCATCGTTACCTCTGTCCAACTGTTGCTGTGGTAACAGTGCAGTCCAAGACTGTGCTGAATTAAAGACCATAGCTTCAGGTATAGAAGGTTACTAGGTTACTAGGCTAATGGCCATGAGGCCCTTACAAGCTTAGCCAAGAGTTTATCCCTAAAATGAAACCTCAGTCAGCACCTGTCACCCATGTCAATAAGGGAAACAGGTGGATTCTCTGCTATGAATTTGTGGTTTCCCATCCCCTCATCAAGGTTGCACTTGAAGAGGGTTAGCAAGGTACTCTGTTTGACGTGTATGGGAAGTCTGTTTCAGAGATGGGGCAGTCTCTGGGAGACGAATCTCTCTGTCCAGCAGGTTTTGTTGATGTCACATATCGGATTCAGGCCATTCGAGTGGGTAATGTGCAAGGAGTTAGGCTTATGGATAGGGCAGGGTTTGACATTGCCTTGTTGGTGAGACACAGATCACTTCTGAGCAATCTGTACGATATAGAGTAAAGTAATAGTGATTTGAGCCTGTGCACATAGGACAAGTGTTGGAGGCTATGGATTCTCTTTGTGAGGCATTTCTGTGGCCTTTCCAGTTGGTGCAGATGTTTGGAAAGGTACATACCAAACAGGGTGTTATACTCAATTATTGGTCTAATGAGGGAGGAGTATAGAGAGGTAAGAACCTTCCTTTTTCTGGATGCAATCCCTTTACTTATGAGATGAATCAAGTAAAAGGCTTTTCTGACCACTGCTGCTATATGATGGTTGAATGTGAGATTGTTATCAACCTGAGTACCTGAGTCTGTCACCACAGGTTGTGTATTTAGGGGGTTGCTGTTGATGTGGTAATCAGTAGGTGCCATGTTTATGCTGAATGGTATGATGATACATTTTTTGTCTTTAGCTTAAGGGCATGACTTTGGCACCAGTCATTAGTTGCTGTGAGACCCTCTTGCAGTATGTTAACATCATTTGAGGAGTCAGTGACAGCACCCAACTTACAGTCGTCCACAAACATGCTCAGCCTTAGCCCTTTTGCCTTTGCCTCGACCTCTGAGAAGTAAATGCCAAACAGTAGGGGTCCCAAGACAAATCCCTGGGGAACTCCACTAGTGACAGGTCTGCTATTGAAGGTGGAGGTGCCTATTTTTGACCTTGAGGGTCCTGTTGGTGAGCCAGTTGGCCACCCACCTGATGAGATAGGGATTTACGCCAAGTTATGTTAGCTTTTCGATGATGCCCAAGTGGGAGATTGTGTCAAAGGCCTTGGCCAAGTCAAGGTAACTGTATGTACTGACTTTCACTCATCCAGCTCTTTAGTGACAGTCTCAAAGAAGTCAACCAGGTTCAGCAGGCAAGATATGCCCTTGACAAATCTGAACTGGGTGGGGACAAGAGCTTGGAGATTGCTTATGTCCTTGTTTATGAGATCCATAGTAATACGCTCCTTGGCTTTACAGAGTGTATGCATCTCTCACATAATGAATAACAGTCATTGTGGTTTTGACAGTGGGTGCCAGGCAGATGCAGTGGCATTAGTTATCTATGTACCCTAACCATAGTACAGCTGGTGCTCCATCAGTGAGTTCTCACTGTTTTCCCTCACTGACAGGTGCTAGATTCAGTGAAGCTCCCGAGGTACTGACACACATCCTACCTACTAGCCTTTCATATTTTTTGTCCACTTCTCCTGTCCTCTACTTTATCTGGTCCTTCCTGTCCTCTCCCTGTTTTCTGACCACATCAACTTACCTAGCATTATGGATGGACAATTTCTCAGAGTTTCTGCAGCAAGCCTGGTCAACATGGGCATCCTGGGGCAATGTAGCAATTGCATCATGTACACTGACAACCCATGTCTTCCAGTCCACACAAATTCATTATGTGAGAGATGCATTTATATCAAAAACCTAGAATCTAGGCTATCTCACCCATCTATGGATTCTCTTTGTGAGGCATTTCTGTTGCCGTTCATCTGATACTAAGCAGGTTGTCAGCATGCACACCTTATCTCCTGCACCTACCAAGCCAACAACACATAAATCTACATATGCGGAGGTCATTACCAGAAGCTTACCTAAACATCAGAGACCTTATAAACAGAAACACAAACACAAGCATGATTCACATAATACATCCTCTGCAGAACATAGTACACATAATATATCACACACCAGTGTCTCACCAGTCAAGGCCTTAAGGCATAACACAAAAATAAACCTCTTAGTCATAGGCAACTCAATTGTGAATTGCACAGATATCCCTCTCACCAGGTTGGATAAGGGAAAAGTCAGGGTCAGCTGTCTGTCAGGTGCCAGGATCCACCACATCACACACACACTTGCACTCACACTCACACACTCACACTCACACACACACTCCATATTGGTGTGAATTATTTGAGATGTACCTCACTGGACTAACATGACTGAGCTCTCTGATTATGTATCTCAGGCAGGTATGTCCCCAGCCTTCAGCAGCATTTTATCTTCACCTATGATGATAACTCAATACAAACAAAAAATAATTGACTTCAACTATTGGCTTAGTTTCTGGTGTCATTGAAAGGGAATCCAGTATCTGTCAGCCTGGGATGACATGGTCGACAGACCTTGATGCTTTGCTCGAGATGGTCTTCATCTGTCACCACTGGGATTTTGGTTACTGTCTAAGGCTCTTGATACCCCCATAGTGCCTTTTTTAGACAATGTCACAAGAACAAAGTTCCCGACATAAAAATACCCTCTAAAAACAACGTCATGTTTATGCTGCTAAATGCTAGGAGTCTAAACCAGAAACTGCACTCACTGGAAACAGTTCTCACCTTGGAAGATGCTGACATTTGTGCAGTCACTGAGACCTGGTTGAAGGCTATAGAGAGCACTGCAGCTACACCAGGTTACATTTTCTTCTACACATTTAGACCACAAACTGATGGAATGAGAACTAAAGGAGGTGGTGCATCAATATTCATTAAAGATAAAGACACCTCTAGATTGGTTAAACAGCACGATTCCCTTGAATTACTTGAGGTGCAATTGACTGTAGGTAAGATCCTTCTTCAGGTCATTGCCAGCTATAGGACCTCCTCCATGAATCAGGACATCTACTAAACCTACTTGGGTCTGTTTGAGTCAAGCAAGATACAACCAAACACCCTAGTTTTGGGTGACTTTAATTACCCATCCATTGATTGGGTAATTATATGTGCTCTAACTCACTTGCCTAAAGGTTCCTGGACTTTGTTAACTCCAGTGCCCTAGACCAGCTGGTTGACACACCCACAAGGGCTCAGACATCCTGGATCTGGTGCTCACCAACATGGGGAACTGATCCACCAGCCCCAGTGTGTGGCCATCCCTGGTGAGATCTGACCACAATAAGTTTTGCTAGAAATAACTATAACACAAGGACCCCCCTTACTAATAACTGAACTAAAAAAAGCCAACTACAGTCTGCTACGTGACAGCATAAATAGCTTCATAGCCCCTCCCCCCACTGATGGAACAGATGCCTATGCTAAGTTATACAACAGTGCTTTATACAAGCACCTGTACAGTTGTATTGACTCTGCTGTACCTGATAGAGCCAAAGAAAGATCTTCAAGGAAAACCCAACCTGCCTGGTGGACAACTGCCATTAATAGGCTATACAGTAGGAGAAAGAAGTTGTTTAAGAGTAGGAAGCAATAGCCTCAAAATAGGAAGCACTTCCTCCTTAACTTAAGCAATCAACTAAGACTCCTAGTGAAGTCCTCCAAAGCTAGCCATGAATCCAAATTAGCTTCCCTAACTAAGGATAACTGCAAGGTGTTCTTTAGTTACATGCATAACCTCAACGGTGAGGCCAAGATTTCCGCTTAACTCATAGTTAATGGTACTACATATACAAAACCTGTGGACATGTCAAACCTGCTGGTTGACAGGTTCAGTGAAAATTTCACTCTCCTGTCCCCGCCACATATATCCCAGAGCATCCCTAACACCTGTCTCCCACCTAGTATCTCCAAGGAGCAGGTCTTAAATGCCCTCTCCAAGGCCAAAAACACAGACTCTATGGGACCAGACAACATTCTGGGCTGTGTTCTACATAGGTTAAAACAGGAATTATCATCACCATTGGGGCACACTTTTTAATCACAGCCTAATCACTGACTTTGTCCCAGCGGAATGGAATATGACTACCGTCATCTCTGCACAAAAGGGCTGCATCCACGGAACCCAGGATAGGAACTATAGACTCATGGACCTTATTAACAAAAATATAGGAAATCTTCTGACACTTAATCCCACCCAGTTTGGCTTTGTCAAGGGGAGGTCATGGTTGTTAAACTGGTGGACTTTTTTGAAACAGTCACCAAAGCCCTAGACGAGGGCAAATCTGTGCATACGGCCTACCTAGACATGGCCAAGTCCATTGACACAGTCCATCCCTTAGGCATCATTAATAAACTCACCCAGCTGATTTTCAACCCGTATATTGTCAGCTGGGTTGCAAATTGGCTCAATGATAGAACTCATATGGTCAAAATAGTGGACTCCACCTCCTTCAGCAGACCCATAACCAGTGGTGCTCCACAGGGATCAGTTCTGGGACCCCTGTTTGGAATCTACTTCTCCAAAGTACAGGATAAAACTAAAGGACTGTGGCTGACAGTGTTTGCTGATGACTGCAAACTGGGTGCTTTCATTGAAACCCCTAGTGATGTCAACATCCTGCAAGACCTTATGCAGGCTAATGACTCATGCCAAAGTCTCAGGCATAAACTTAATGCAGAAAAATGCATTATCATCCCTTTCTGCAAGGATGATGTTCCTGCAAGCTACCACATCAATAGCAAAACCCTAAGCACAGAAGTCAGTGGTGAGAGATCTGGGCACACAACTTGACAGCAACCTTAACTTCAATCACCATGTCTCCACAGCGGTAAGAAGGGCATTTTATATTGTTCAATTCATAAGTAAGGGCATTGCTTCCAGAAAAAAAGAATTTATAACCCCACTGTACTCTTCCCTTATGAGGCCAATAATAGAGTATAATGCTGCATTTGATATGTTCCTTTCCAAACACATGCACCAACTGGAGAGACCACAAACGTTCCTTTCAAAGAAAATTCAGGGTCTTCAAGATCTGACTTATGCGGACAGACTAAAATCATTGTCACTTTACTGTGCATTGTACAGACTCCTCAAGAGACAACTTGTGCCTTGGATATAGACAGTCTCTGTCCCAGCTTTAATGGAAATGCTGCACATTTGTAAGTCAAATAGCACATGGGTCACTCACTCAAAGGAACTTGAACTTGCTGGAGAGACATATTTCTCTCACATAAGTTGCACCGCCTTTGGAACAAGCTTCCTATTCATGTTAAACAAAGCCCCTCATTGGCCTTTTTCAGCGTAATTTTTATGATTGGATGGGTAACAGGAAATTCAACTCAGGGGCTTCACCTGTGTCCCTCTTGGTCAGGGCAGTAGGTGCTGATTCTAGTGTCTGCTTGAACCAGACACCCTTGGGAACATGGGTTAAACTTGGCTAGGCTTGTAAGGGCCCTGTGGCCATTAGGCGAGTAACCTCCTATGATCGTATAGATTTATTAGTGTTATCAGTTAAGCTGTGATATGCTCAAGTGTAACTGTTATATGGTGATGTATTCACAATTGCTGGGGTTTGCCCAAAAAGGAGAATCCCAAGAGACAAAAACAATAAAAATGAGTGTAGCACTGTATAATCCACACCCTAACCTTTCTGAATGCAGTTGTATAATATTTAGGTGATTCCGGAGTTTTCTCACAATTTTAAGAAATATATTTTCATGAGTTTTTGAGCCATTGCTTGTGAATATGTACAAATTGCATTATTTTCTCCGTTATCATTTGACATGTAAAAATGTATGTGATTTGATTCTCATTAGGAGTAGGGATGGTAAGAAGCCTGTTATTATACAACAAAAGTAAGTAGATAATGTACAGTAAACAAACCTTTATCCTGTCTGTGCTGAAGTAAGAATGTAATGTTAAGATGTGAGCATATCTTTTTTTGGGAGGTGTGCGCTCATGTTCAACTGTTTAGTGAGATGAATTGGCAAATACTGCCAGGTGCTCTTTCATTGTTTTTACACTGAATATTAAAATTTAATTTGATGAACTGTATTTCAACATAGCTAGAAAATGGTATTGTAGACCTCTTTATTGCTCAGTAAGCAGCCGTCAGTGTTGTAGTTGGAAGATTTTCTAAGTTCCAGAACAGTTTAACTATACTGCATGCAGGAGTAATCCCTGGGCTATCACAATTTTTAAGGGATGTGATTAGTGTGTTATGGGGAAAAAACACGACACTGTATAATAAATAATACAGCGTGTCTGCTTTTCATGAGTAGCTAAGGTCAGCCTCAGCCAAGAATGATGGTACGCTCTGCATGCTGACTCATGCCCTGTTTGGTAAGGTACTCCTTGACAAGCTTTTCTATTAACTGCCAAATCAATTTTGGGAGGGGGAGCAAAGAGAAGGAGTCTGAATCCATGGAGACAAACATTTGGATGAAACTAGTGTTATCTGAGAAATGTTGTATTTTTCTTCACCGCTTTACATTATAGAAAAACCAAAAAAATGAGCAATGGATGGACTATTTGCAGTTCTTATTGACGTAACAGTAGCAAGTTCCAGTACTGACCAGTCTGTCTTTCTTTGGCTTGCTGGCAGTGTTATGATTCTACAAAATAACTGTATGTCTTAATGCCATCAGCTCCAAGTGCTAACTCATTTTTTCTATTCTCCACATATTTTCTTCTGTTATTAGATTGTCTGAATATTACAGGTTGTGGGCCACAGGGGCATAATCATTTCTTCAGAATGTGATGTTAAGTTACTGCACATTTATGTGTTATCTTGCATACCTAATTTTGCTAGGATACTGAAGCAGTAACTATTTATTTTGTGTTTGCAAAACATCTATAGTGATTATATTTTAGAGAAACTGGGTGACATTTCTTCTGCTTGTTTGGGTTGATTTTAACCACATAATATTCTGAAGCTGAATATGCATGCTCATACATCTGTCAAAGCTACATGTGGACTTTTTTTTTTCCATAAGTGACCATCACTTGGTTAGAATGTGTGGTCTCTGTTCAGAAATGGTCATGCTTGTAGTGTATTAATTATTTGTGTGTCTCGTATCAAACTTTGCTTTGTTGTACTGGTCAGTCTGTTGAGTGGTAGAAACTGAAACTAATGATAGACTCTTTGCCCTACAGTGACTTAGATATTACCCATGCTTGGCCAGCTGTGCACCCTGCATTCTGACCAGTTCCTCTTCTGATGTCATTCAATGTGTTTCTTTTCAGTGGTTTCACCCAAGTGCTTTTTTCCCCTCTGCAGTTGTACTGATAGACTTGTCTTTGCTTCTACTGGTTTGCAGTAATTCAGTACTTCTTCACAACTCATTAAATAACAATGTGTACTGCTCAGATCTAACCACTGCAGTTTATTCATAGCTTAAATAAGTAAACAGTTTGTGTATATGAATGCCATCAAGACGAGAGGAGGCCATTGTGTGTGTGTGTGTGTGTGTGTGTGTGTGTGTGTGTGTGTGTGTGTGTGTGTGTGTGTGTGTGTGTGTGTGTGTGCGCGTGTGCGCGTGCGTGTCTGTGTGTGTGTGTGTGTGTGTCTGTGTGTGTGTGTCTGTGTGTGTGTGTGTGTCATGAGGGTGAGGGTTTGGGCTGCCATACCTCTCTCAGATTTACAGCAGTGAGCAACTCCTGCTACATTGTTGGGCTGGGGAAAACAAGTAGACACCAGTGAGAAGTTTTAGATGTTTGTGTCTTAATGACACTTTAACATTACAGGGATGGGGGGATATTAGACATTTGGGAGAACTTACTAGAATACTATGTGTGAAACTCTAATGTTAGCATGCCTTTTTTAGGAAGTGTTCCAAAGTCCAAATTACCACTATAACAGCTACAAACAAATGCAATCTGAGGGACATGCTGCTCAATGGTAGAAGTCTAAATCTCAAAATGCACTCGCTCGAAGCACTCCTTAAAATGAAGAACATCGACATTTGTGCCATAACAGAGACCTGGTTCAAGGCAGCAGAAAGCACCCTTGCACTACCAGGCTATAACTCATTCCACACCTTTCGGCCCAAGAACTTGGACCAAAGCTCCAAAGGCGATGGTGTTTCCATATTAATAAAGGATGCACACACCTCCAAACTGGTAGCCCAACATAACGCATCAGAGATACTTCAGGTGTAGCTAACATTGTGTAAGACAGCAATTCAGGTTGTAGCCTGCTGTAGGTCCCATACCATATCCCAAGACTCACACTCCACGTTCCTAAGCACCTTGGAAAATATTAGGATCCAACCTAATGCTCTCATACTGGGCGACTTCAACTACCCATCCTTTAACTGGGAAAACTATTCATGTACCAGTACACTTGACCAACATTTCCATTCATTAATTCCAATGCCCTGGAAAGGCTTGTTCTTACTCTCACTAGAGGTAGCAACATTCTTGACCTGGTCATTACTAACATGTGCTACCATTGCTCTACAACAATAGTCAACTCCTCCCTGTTTAGATCCGACCACAAACTAATCACCTTGGAAATCCACATCCCTCCTGCACCCCCCCCCCCCTGCAGACGTAACCACCATAAAAAACTTCTCCAAAGCTAACTTTGGTCTCCAGAAAACAGAGGTGGCTAACTTCATGGCACTTATGCAAATGGGGAATAGTTGCAAGACCGCTGAATCATACACCAATGCACTGTATGAATAAGTACACAAATACATGAATGTGCTATACCCAATAGAACCAAGATAATCTCCTCCAAAAAAGGAAGCCAATCTGGTGGACCCCTACCATAAACAAACTCTACAACAGAAGGAGGAAACTGATGTGGAATAAGGTGAAGTCCCAAGACTGGAAAACCCCCCTTATCAGCTTCAACAAAAAGCTGAGATCCCCCATCAAATCCTCTAAAGCTAACTATGAAAACAGAATTGCAGCAGATAGTAAAGACAATAACAAGGCCTTCTATAGTTATGTAAAGAATCTCCACGGCAATACCCAGATTTGCTCTGAGCTACTGCATAATGGTACTTCCTATACCAAGCCAACAGATATTGCCAATATACTGGCCAACAGATTCAGTGCCAACTTTACCCCCCCCCCGAAGGACCAAACACAATACCAGTAGATTGCCAGGCGCCCAGTATTACTGCTGCACAGGTTAAAACAGCACTGTCCAAGGCCAAGAATGCAGCTTCTGTGGGACCTGACAATATCCCTGGGTGTGTTTTAATGAACTAAAGAGTGAACTGGCACCTCACCTGTGTGCCCTGTTCAGTTACAGCCTCACCTCAGACTTTGTCCCTACCAAATGGCGCACTGCTACAGTCAGCCCTCTCCACAAAGGAGGAGTGACTACAGACCCTGGGAACTATTGCCCCATTAGCCTGAGGAGTCTGATATGCAAAGCTATGGAATGCATCATCAGGAACCTAATAAACAAGGATATAGGGAGTCTCCATACTCTGGATCCCACACAGTTTGGTTTTATGAAGGGTAGATCACACCTGCTCAACCTGGTCGACTTCTTTGAGTCAGTCACCAGAGCTGTGGATGAAGGTAAGGTGGTTCATACAGCCTACCCTGATCTGGTCAAGACCTTTGATACCATTTCCCATTCAGGAATCATAAAAAAACTCACTAAGCTAGGCATCAACCCCAATATCACTAGGTGGGTTGCAGACTGGCTCACAGATAGAACCCACAGTGTGAAAGTAGCTGACTCCAAGTCAGACTGCTGACTAGTGATGAGTGGAGTCCCACAGGGTTTGATCCTGGGTCCTCTCCTGTTTGGTATCTACTTATCTGAAGTCCAGGCCAACATGAAGGGACTCTGGCTGACAAAGTTCACAGACAATTGCAAGTTGGGAGCTATTATTAATTCCACAAGTGATGTTGACATCATACAGAAAGGCCTAGCTGAGGCCAACGACTGGTGTCAAAACCATGGCCTTAAGCTCAGTGCCAAAAAAATTGTCATCCCCTTTGGGAAAACCCAGTTCCCATGAATTACCACATCTATGGTAGTTCACTGAACACAGAAAGAGTTATAAGAGATCTGGGAACACAGGTTGACAGCAACCTCTCTTTTGACCACCACATTGGCACTGTGGTCAAAAAGTCCTTCTATGTGGTACATCTCATTACTAAGGGTTTTGCATCCAGGAAGAAAGAGGTCATTGTTTCCCTTTACTCTTCCCTCATTAGGCCAATCATCGAGTACAATGCCCCATCTGGCATGTACCTCACTAGACACCTGCAGCAACTGGAGAGGCTGCAAAAGTACCTCACAAAGAGAATCCTAGCCCTTAAACATTTGTCCTATATGGACAGACTCAAAATACTCCCAACTTTTCTCTGTCTCATATCGCCTACTTAGAGGCAATCTCTGCTTGACTTACAAAGCCATGTCTGACCCATTTCTGTTAGAAATGCTACATCTAAAGAAATCCCAATCCCTCCACGCCACACACTCCAGAGACTTCAACTTCATTTCCACAATCAACAGAACATGCTTGAGGGACAGGTTCATAACCCAGAGACTGCCCATGCTATGGAATAGACTTTCCATACATATCAAACAGAGCACCTCACTGGCCCTCTTCAAAAGAAATCTTGACGAGTGGATGGAAAATAGAAAAGTCATCCCGAGGATCACTGCAGTGGCTCTACTTGACAAAGGCACTGGGAACTAAGGTCAGGTGGCACAATGCCAGGGTAATCCTATGGGCAAGGCTTGTAAAGGCTCCAGAGCCATTAGCCTAGTACACACCTATGAACCTATAATGAGTGTCTGCAATCATCCCTGATTTATGACAGCAGGAAATGGAGACATTAGGGACATTCAGACAACTAAAGGGCAGGAATGACATTTGTTGTGTGTGTCTTTAAAGACACACACACAATACTGACATTAATGTATGCATTGTGTGCGCGCGCGTGTGTGTGTGTGTGTGTGTGTGTGTGTGTGTGTGTGTGTGTGTGTGTGTGTGTGTGTGTGTGTGTGTGTGCGTGCGTGTGTGTGTGTGTGTGTGTGTGTGTGTGTCTGCATGCGTGCGTGTATGTGTGTACTGTGTATGTGTGTACTGCAGACTTCTGCTTTCATAATGCATCCTCCAGCACTGCTAACTATTGCAGGAAGTGCTGAGCTGCACATGTACATTACCCCATAATGAGGTCCATCCTCATTGCGACTATTTTGCCCCTGTATTGCAGGTCACCATATCATGAACAAATGGCATCTCTGTCTTGGACCATGTGAGGATCTTAATGAATCCTTGGAACTGTACAGAGTTTCACAGTCAAATGATTCCATGAACTGGGAATACCTGTTTTCTGTTTTAGTGTCTAACTATTGGCCTACAGATTGTAAGTAAAGTGCACTACGCATACCTGTCAACCATACCTTTCTTAGAGGTGTTTTTCTCATTTTGAGTCCTTAAAAAGTCCATGTGCCAGACTGTTCAACAATAAAAGGGTCTTTTACACAGTCATTGTTAAGAATTTAATTAATTTCTGTGGTAAATAATACTGGATCGTGGTAATTAACCAAAACAGGTTTTGTAAGTATAGAGTGAAATATTTCAACAAGCATCCTAGCTGTGGTTGTTAGTAAGTTTTCTACAGTTTGTACATTGTACCACATTATGAGACGTAGTGTTCCATGTTATGAGAGGCTATGTTTCACATATGAGAGGTGTGGCCACATGAAAGAGTCAGCTGTTTGCATTTCTGTATCAAAATGTCTCCTGCTTTATGTCAGTGGAGAAAAGCTTCAAGATAACAATTAATACAGAATTAATTAATACAGAAGAGGTAATAAGAGATCTGTGGACCCAGGTAGATAGTAATCTTTCCTTTGACAATCATATTGCCAAAGTAGTTAGGAAATCCTTCTGTGTGGCCCATCTAATTACTAAAGGGTTTGCATCTAGAAATAAAGAGGTTATAGTGCCCCTCTACTCGTCACTCATTAGACCCATCATAGAGTACAATGCCCCATTTGGGATGTACCTCACAAGACACTTGCAACAGCTAGAAAGACCACAAAAATATCTCACCAAGAGGATTACTGGCCTCAAACATATGTCCTATGCAGCCCGACTGAAAAAAGTCCGGCAGTACTCAGTGGCATATCGCTTACTCAGAGGTGATCTCTGCCTGACTTACAAAGCCATGTCCAACTCAGAATTGATGGACATGCTCCACCTAAAGAAATCCACGTCACTGCGAGTCACACGCTCTAGTGAGCTAAACCTCGCCACAACAATAAATAGAACATGCTGGAGGGATGGATTCCTATCACAGACACTCCCCATGCTTTGGAACAAAATTCCAAATTATATCAGGCAGAGCCCCTCACTAACACTTTTCAAGAGAAACCTTCACCAGTGAATGGGTAACAGAAAATACACCCCTGGGATCACTTCATTGGCTCTGCTTGACAGAGGATCAGTTAATTAATTAATGGGGTGGTGAAAGCCGACACACTCTGCCTAGGTTTATAAATGCCCTCAGGCAGATAGCCTAGTACCTACCTATGAACCTATAACATTCAGTCATTTTTAATTAAAATACTTATGAGTACCATATTTGTGTGGCAAAATATATGGAAAAAAAATTTTTTTGTTTGTAATGTAGATTCTCAGATTGAAGAATATTAAAGAAATAATGGAATTATAATCCAAATGATGCATAAAATAGTTTAGAACATTTGGTAAAAATTACAGAAAGAAACAGAGTTAGTGTTAGAAAAATACACAGAGAGATTAAATGTCAGAGTCCATGATAATATCTGAGCATTTTGTGTAAATAAATTACTGTGTGATAATTCTGGAATGCTTGGGAAGTATACCACCAATCAAACAGAACTCCTACATAACTATTACATGAAAGAAAGGCTTCTTGCATAATTTGTGCCTGAGTAATTGTTTCAAGCTCCCTTCTGTAATATAACATTTCTACTAAGTGGGAAGGGTGTGGGTGTTTTTGAGGTAGTAACTATACATGACAAGACTTGTTTTCTTTGTTATAATCGGAGAGAGAGAGAGAAAGAGAGAGAATGGAAAGCTGTTTGCAGTCTGTGTTCAAAAAATTTAGATACACAAGTTACAAGTTCCATCTGTTGTATTGCATATTCTTTAGAATCGTGTTTTCTAATAAATAGTAAACATTTAATTATAACAGAAAACATGAGTCATAACCTTTTGCACCTCTACCCACCCAGTAAAATTATATGATATGGTTGCTCCATCTGTAATTAATTAACTTTGTATGAGGGTAAGTCTTTACAAATATGATGTGAGTAGATAGTGTATGATAAACCTGCATACATAAGATATCTTAATTCATATACAGTACATACCCATTAATTGTATAAGCTTAATTTACAGCAGCTACAATCACAGCCATGTTTATGATTGTATCTGTGCAGCCTAGTCTGTTTCCTGATGTTGTGTGTCTTTCGGCTTTTTCCCGATTAGGGGTCGCCTCAGTGGAACTCCGGTCCGCTAATGATTGTCAGTAGATTTTTACATGCCGAGTTGCCGGCCCTGACGCACAACCTTCAATGAAGGTACGCCCATTCACACATGTCTCCACACAGAAGACTCTCTAGTTGAGAATCGAACAGGACAACGTCTTACTGTGAGGCGACAACACTACCGCAGCACCACCACCGCGGTGCTGGAAATAAAGTGATTGTTTAATATGTGAAGTTTTCTGGTCAAACTGGGTTATCAGAGGAAGTTGAAGTGACCAATTTCAAAACTGTTCAATGGTGATCATTATTTATTTATATGTTTTACAGTTTGTTTACTGGCATAGTCCACTGGGCCAAAAAGAGCCTGTTTTCAATGGAGTCCCAGGGAGAAAAGCTCCACTAACAACAGCATGAAAACAATGCATTTACATTTATGTAATACTTTTGAAGAACAATGCTATTACATAACATGATAAAAAATCTATGATTGCAGTGAAAATACAGTCAGAAAAGAAAAAGGTAAAATTACACACACACACACACACACACACACACACACACACACACACACACACACACACTTCAATTAAAATTAATTGGTGAATATTCCTATTAAATTTATTAGAATGTGAAATAACACAGGGTTGACATTACAGTTTTACATGAAATCTTAGCAGAGATAAAGTAGGATGGGGGATAAGCGGTGTTAGTTGTTGAATATAAGAAGGGTTGGACAACAGCCTTTTCTTTACACTAGGTTCTGTTGGCCCTTAACAATGAAACATGCTACTGTATGTCATCTTGATGTAAATGCAGTGTAAGTTATGTCATGTAAACCATGGGATAAAGGAGCAGAGCTGAAAGGATTCAGAAAATATAGAAGCATAATCAGGAACTGAAATTACAAAGTCCAAAATGATGAAACACAAGATAAATGTAAACTACGTCAAACCTACCAGTGCTTTATCTTGTAAGAAAGATAATGCCACAGACATTCTGCAAAAGTGAGGAGAAGAATGTTATGAGTAGAACTAGTGGCATGAAGTTTCTGCTCTTTGGTGTTATGGTACAAAGGAAGGCCAAGTGTTACTTTCTGTCACATCCTTTATAATAGTTACAATAGTGGGTGTCCTATAATTTGAGCACCACCAAATATGGATTGGCGCAGAGAAGCTTCTTTGTAAAGAAAAGTTTAATCTGTTTTGTTCTGACATAGGTTCATAGGTAGGTACTAGACTATTGGCCCAGGGGCCTAAGTAAGCCTAGCCAACAAAGTTCCCTGGCTTACGCCACCCAACAAAGTTAATTTCCTGTGCCCCTGTCGAGCAGAGCCACAGAAGTGATCCCCAGGGTGTATTTCCTATTTTCCATCCACTCATCAAGATTTTTCTTGAACAGTGCTAATGGGGAACTTTGCTTGACATAGATGGGTAGCTTGTTCCAGAATATAGGAAATGTCTGGGACAGGAATCTATTCCTCCATCATGTCCTGTTTATTGTGGTGACAAGGTTGAGGTCCCTAGAGTGTGTAACTCGGAGGGGTTGGGATTTCTTTAGATGTAGCATGTCCAACAGCTCTAGGTTTAACATAGCTTTATATGTTAGGCAGAGATCTCCTTGGAGTAGGCAATATGCTACAGAGTAAAGCTGGAGTTTTTTGAGAAGGTCAGTGTAGGGCATCTGTTTGAGGCCGGTAATCCTCTTTATGAGGTACTCCTGTGGCCTTTCCAATTGCTGCAGATGTCTTGTGAGGTACATTCCAAAAGGGGCGTTGTACTCTGTAATGGGTCTGAGTGCCAAGTAGAGGGGAACAATAACCTCTTTTTTCCTGGATGAGAACCCTTTTGTGATGAGGTGTGCCACATAGTGACATATGCCAAATCCTAAGTACTCCATATCTGCATTTGTGGTGTTCGTTTTGTAAGTGGGTCATGGGTTTAGCAGTCAAACAGATCAGGTCTTATATATCTATTTTATAGTGTAGATTGTTTCTGTTCCCTGGTCTTTTGTTGTAGGCATCAGTAAAAAGGGGATAGAGGTGAAGGGAGAACAATATTGAGTGTCTCTGATTTGTATGCTACTCTAGTGTCCAGCTATTTCTGTCCATATTTAGCTATCCTGTGCAGCTCTGTTTTGTTGGAAGATGTAGGTTATAAGTACCGTAGGAAGTAGGATCTGTTTGTCCCATTGATCTACCAAACTGTAGAAATATTTATAACTTCCCTCTATATATTTCATTAATCATATGTAAGCGACTTGGGACATTGTTGTATGTCTTTACATCCAGAATGTGGCAGTCATATCAGTCTGACTTGCCCCCTGTACTTATGTACCATGTGTTCTCTACATACACTCTCAGGAAAGTTATTACATGTTCAAAATGAGCATATTTAAAGGTCTTATAAGTCATACAAGTTATAAAAATGTTGTGAAAGCTGCAGCAGTCTTAAAAAGGTGAGCCTTATAATTAACTGTAGAAGGCAGCAGATATATGTCTGTTGTAATGAATTCCTAACATGCTTGTGAAGTGTCTGCTTGTAGGAAAGCCATTGCTTAGCTGCACTGCTCCTGTAAAGGTTGCTCCCTTTTACACAAAGCTGCTGCCTCTGTCATTACCATAATGCGAGAAAGAAATCTCTCTTTATTTTAAGCAAATTAGGTTTTTGCAGCAACACACCTCTCCATCTGTTAGGTCTAGGGAGAGCATCATCTCTAACATTTTCTTCTAAATGCTGCAGTTCAAATCCTAATAGATGAGCTTGCCTGAGCTAGCTATGCTAATGGCATATATATCCTTTTGTTGTAGTAAGGGATTGCATGAAGCTTCATAACTGAGTGTTTTGTGTTTTAATATTTATTTTCACAGGGTTATAGTTAAATGTGAGGCAGTTGTCTGTCTACACACACACACACACACACACACACACACACACACACACACACACAAACTAATTCCTCACAAGATAGTTGGGGTCCTTTTCATTAATCCATTGGTAATGAGAGGAGGTTAAAACACTTTTAAAGAACTCACTGATGTTTACCTAATGATCTTGATTATAAGGCCTACATTTCAGATCCAAAACAGAATAAAGTGAAGCTGTAAAAAAAATGCTGTTGTAAAAATGCCATGAGCTTCTAATTGTATAGTTTGTTTATATGAGATTGATCTAGAATCCACAGTACTGTGTTCGAAAACATCATATAGGGATGAATGTCCATATATCTTGTAAGTAACAATGTGCATTTCCTATGTAGTTAATAGAAGACTTTGTTTCCCTACTGAAGTTCTGTCTATACTTTACTTGTGGCCTGTGTTATGGCTATAAAGGATCCTGTAGAATATTTCAGTTATCTAGATAACATACAAATACAAATAATGTCGGTTGTGTGTTTTATAACTAGTAAGTATAAAAGGTTAAACATCTTTTTTATTATAAAAGCATTGAAGGTTTGCACTTTATAGAGCAGTTCATCACTGAGGTATGTTTGAATATACAATATGATGCTATAGCTGCATTAACTAAAAAGATGGGCAGCTTGCCATATGTGTGACATGGCGCTGCCATGCCTTGCTTAAGTGTGTGAAGACCTCATCCATAAACTTTCACACCCAATGCATTTCAGCTGCAGCAGTAAAGACAGAACCTTGGCAGAAGACCAAACCTGCCCTTTGAGATGAATGATTTGCTAGTGAAGCTTTAGTGAGTTAAATGCTTTGTGAGAGCCGAGATGGTACATGAGATAAAGAGATGTAACTTGACCGCAGGGGGTGAAGTGGTGGGTGATTGAGTATACTGTCACTGCCAATGAGGACGACCTTGCTGATGCATTACCTGTACCTAGGAAGATCTGCTGACCAAGCGCTGTGCTAGAGCTGTTTTGTTTCTGAGCTGCAAAGGCTGAAGTCATGAGAAGCTATGAAGTTTCCTCTCAGAGGAGTATACCTTATGTCTGCTCTCTCTCCCACCACCACCCTCATTTATTAGAAAGGTTTGTCTGGTAGGATTTCACTGATGCTGTCATTGTTTTATGCTATAGGTGAAATGTGATGAGAATGCTGACTGCCACTGGATTCCTTTCTGTAGTTATAATTAACTTGCCCTTTAAATGCTGGGGAGCTGTCCTGTTTACAGCTGTGTGTCACATTTGGTCTGTCTGTCTGCCTGCATCTGCTCATCTACTTTGTCATGTGTCTGTGCAAACTCAGACAAAATGTAACATAACGCTGATTGGCTGTTACCATGTTGGGGTGTGGCCAGAGCTTCTTTTTTGTACTCTGATCCCATGTTGTTGCTATTTCTTCCATCTAACTTAATAAAACAATACACATCTTACCAAACATTGTCCTCTTTATTTTTATACAATTATAGAACAAATAATTACTGCGTTTAAGGAATATTCCCATCTTTTAGCTTATATATATATATATATATATATATATATATATATATATATATATGTTTCTTGATCGAAATTTCACAATCTCGAACAAGAAACATCGAAACCCATTAAAGCGAAAGAGCACTACATTGAAAGTACACTTTTGCAAAAGCCGGTTCTCCGAACCGGAAAAAACAAAAAAAACTACTTTAAACAGTATTTTGCAGGGGGGCGGGGCTGCACCCCCCCCCCCCCTACTTAAATATACCAACTCTGAGATCACACTACAGTGGGGAAAAGGATATATTTCCTTATCCCCAATGTAATGTGCTTCAGAGACTGGCTTTGTGAAAGGGCACTTTCGATTAAATGGGTTTGATCTTCTGGTTGTTGAGAATGTGTGTTTTCGACAGTCAAAAGTAGAACCATATATATATATATATATATATATATATATATATATATATATATATATATATATATATATATATATATATAAACTGTATAGCAGACAGAAGTGTGGTTAGCTCTCAACATATGGACCTTATGAGCTGTAATGTTCTCTAGAGATGCTCTGATTAAAAATTAATGTAAAATGTTGCAAATTTTCAATACCTGATTCAGTGGTTAGCTAGACATTAGCTTTTTTTGTTTGCAACTTATAAGCAATACTTGAGGATGATTAGCCTTTAACATGCCTAACTTTATCCATCCTTCATATTACAGTAACTATGTCTATGGTTGTTCAAAGAACCAAAGTGCAACACGTTAAATGTGTCCTTATCTTACAAGGGGTATAATCAGTCTATTTCACTGCCCACTTCCATCTGCTTGTGTTCGTCTTAGTCATGTTTTAGGATGCCAATGACCTTTGTAGATTGCTTGTGTATAACCTGATTCCAAGTCACTTCCTGTAGAATTCATCTTTGTTGTGTGTGCAGGTGAAATCTGAGAGCATTATAGGTTCAGGCAGGAGGCATGCATGTGTATGTTTGACCATGGAGAAACCTTAAGGTAGCACAATGGATGATAAACATATGTGACCCTGCACTGGACCCTAATGCACACTGCCCTGTATTTGTGGCTAGCTCATGCCATGCATGTCAACAAGCACAGGAATGTGTAATGTCAAGGCTGCTTGTTTTCTATAATCCTCAGTGCTCAAAGGAAATTTACAAAAAAATTATCAATGGCAAGGATCTTTCATATCGAGAATGTTTAGAAAGAATTCTCTTATTTTCTTTCAGTTGTCAGTGGCTACATGGAAGACTTTGTTTAGCCTACTGAACTCTTTATGATGAAGAACTGGGGTGATGGTTAAATATTGAGTTACTGCTGTAAGGCAGAGTGTCACGTGGCAGAAACTGTACTTGTAAGCTAGCGAAACGCAGAGCCACATTAAGAACAATATTTATAATTTAGACAACTGTACAACTATAGAATACCATACAGGTAAGAAAAAGTACTCGAGAACTCATTGGATATTTAGCCAGGATCTATATTCTTGGCTATGGAGCTGCATTTTGATGGTCTCTTGACCTACCATTAGAGAATGACTTCAAACCATGATAACTGCTGTAGTGCTGTCAAGGTTTGGACATCACTAGTTCACCTTTTATATGTATTTATTCAATTTGGTAAACGGGTTAGAGCACTGATGCAAATGGAATTGTTCCAGTCTCAGCTCAGACAAATATAAATAACAGCAGACATGCAAAAAGTGTTGTGAATACAAATAGATGTTCTCAGATATTCCTGAGAATGTGACTTGCTGTATTTTGCTGGCATGTATTGTCTGGAACATCTGAGCATATTGTTGTCACTCAGCCTGCTGGATTTGGACTTCAAGCTTTTATTGCTCCTGACTTTAAGCATTTGTTGCTGCTTTTATTACCTTTTCTCATGTAAGAGAGCTCTTTTATGCAAGCTCAGGTCTCATTCAGTTAAGGAAGCCACAGTCTCTACCTGTTGTACAAAAGCCATCATTAACATATTGGTAGTTGCTACTGTTTCTTTGTATTATTTGTGTCAGAATTCCAAATACGTTTATGTTTTTGCCAAACAGACTGATATAACCTGCTCCACTAATCTCTGTAATCAAGTTCAGTCTGAGACATTTGTTTGACTTTTCATTAAGTACAGCTGTAGGTACTACAAGTGCTGGAAAGGTCAAGAACAGCTGGAAAATTTGGGCTGCAATCAAAGTCAGTGTGTAATTAATATATATATATTTTTTTGGGGGTTCTACTTAAATCATTAAGTAGCAAATCCTTGGCCAGAGGCAGAAAGCCTGAGAGCTGTGTAGAGATTCTGCAACAATCAGCCTTAAGTAGATAGCTTGGAATTTTTGATTCACATATTAATGCATTTAATAGCAATTATACTAAATTAAGGATCTACACTAAGCCTTGTAATTACTTAATCCGGACAATTAGAATTACGCATTGCACTAAAAGGTCTTTTTTTCACTCTGAAAATTTGTGCTGCATAATGATCCATCGTGTTTCTTTCTTTGTAGTTTTTTCTTTCTCCATTAAATTCTCATTTACGCATTTCAGCATGATGATGTTCTAACACAGCAAAGATTGTCAGTTAATCATCTTTTTCATTTTTTTTGTTCTGCTTTTTTCAAAAGCTTATCTACAGGCTATTTCTTCATTAGGATGGCCACTGAGTTTTGTAGCTTTGATTGCCTGTAGAGTTTTGTGTGGCACAGAGAGCTTCACTTTTTCAGTTGCCCAAGGCTACCAGAATACTGCAAAAATGTGGCTACTGCTTGCCATTATTGATTAGAACAAAGCAGAGAGATTTTATCAAGGTAGGGGAGCATGTCATTTATGTGACACAACATTAGTGTTGTGACTTTGTATCGCAGCAAGACCTGCAATAATCAAAGACATCGAAGGCTGACTTTATAGTAAGTGAAATGTTGCTGAACAGCAGGACTGCAGGAATATTTTCTAAACCTTGAGTTTAAAGTGACCTCAGATTTAGTTTATTTTCAGTTACAGAAGTGTAGGGGCGGGCTTCTCTCCTTGAAACATCTTTTTTTGTGCCCATGACGTAGTGACATGAATACTCTGGGTAACTATTCCATTCATTCTTCTTATTCTGCTTTTTTTGTCCCTCAAAATGCAGTAGAATGCTTATGACATAAGTAGCTATTTAGCTTGTGTTACTGTTCCTTTGTAATTGTTTCCATGCTTTTTTTTTTTATCTTTATAGGGGAATTACATGCAAACCGTTGAGAAAACCTTAGTTAGTAAAAGTACACACCGATGGATGCTTTTGCATTTTGATATTCCTTAGTGGGCTGAGGACTGCAATGTTCATGTTAAAAAGACAAATAGTGTCATAGCACCATGATGTAGGACATTTACCCTTCACTTGAACAGTACATGTGTGCATTGTAAGACATGCACACTTCCTCACTTCTACAGTATAGGTGCATGATATAGGACGTGTACACTTTTTCACGTGTACATTTTAGGTGCATGACATAGTCATGTATCCTTCTTCACTTGCACAGTATAGGTGCATGATGTAAGACATGTACCCTCCTTCACTTGTACATTATAGCTGCATGATGTAGGACATCTACCCTTCTTCAGTTACGCAGTATAAGTACACGATGGAGGATATGAACTCTTCTTCACTTATACAGTATAGTTGCATTTCACTTATACAGTATAGTTTCATGATGTGTTACTTATACCCTTCTGCACTTGTACAATATAGGTGTGTGACATAGGACACATGCCCTTCTTCACTTGTACAGTATAGGTGCATGATGTACGACATGTACCCATCTTCATTTTTACAGTACAGGTTCATGATGCAGGATGTGTACCCATCTTGACTTGTACATTATAGGTGCATGATGTAGGACATGTACCCATCTTCATTTTTACAGTACAGGTTCATGATGCAGGATGTGTACCCATCTTGACTTGTACATTATAGGTGCATGATGTACGACATGTACCCATCTTCATTTTTACAGTACAGGTTCATGATGCAGGATGTGTACCCATCTTGACTTGTACAGTATAGGTGCATGATGTAGGACATGTACCCATCTTCATTTTTACAGTACAGGTTCATGATGCAGGATGTGTACCCATCTTGACTTGTACAGTATAGGTGCATGATGTAGGATGTGTACCCATCTTGACTTGTACAGTATAGGTGCATGATGTAGGATGTGTACCCATCTTGACTTGTACAGTATAGGTGCATGATGTACGACATGTACCCATCTTCATTTTTACAGTACAGGTTCATGATGCAGGATGTGTACCCATCTTGACTTGTACAGTATAGGTGCATGATGTAGGATGTGTACCCATCTTGACTTGTACAGTATAGGTGCATGATGTAGGATGTGTACCCATCTTGACTTGTACAGTATAGGTGCATGATGTAGGACATGTACAGTTCTGTACTTGTACAGTATCTGTTCATATATCATGCTTCCTCACATGTACTGTATAAGTACACGACGTAGTACATATACTCATCTTCACTTGTACAGCATAAGTGTCATAGAGACCTTGGTCTTTCTACCACCATTAACAGTCATAGGTTACTAGCCAGTTTACACAAAAAAGGATTGTATTCATAATCAGTGGGGTTGCAGAAGAATTTTCACTGAACTGAATAGGTCAGGTTGCTCAACTCCATCATTTATGGAGTCTTAATTATACATAGTCCCACAAGAACAGACATATCATGAAGTGGTAATTTTCCTGACTGTGAATTAGTCAGCAGCAGCAGTTCTGCAGTCTTCCACCTGTTGGCATACCAACCCATACAGAAATGTAGACCAAGTCCTACCAGACCACATTCCCACAGAGTTTGCATCATCGCCACCACTGCAGTGACATGCACACACGTCCATGCAGTGCATAGTTGCTATTACAGCACATTAGTGTCCTTGGTATTGAGCCTGCGATCATACCATTTCCACATGTTACTAGTGCTGTGTAATGCACTCGTCTTTTTTTCGAGTCCTCAACAAATTCAGATGTCATTGCTCCATAGACATATCCCACTGTGTAGTGATGAAATTCATCCTTTGTGGTTTGTGGATTCCAATCCTCCCATGGACTCTCAGTTGTACACATTTTTGTGACAGGAGTTCTTCATATTCCTGATCCTTTCCAGGCATCCCTAGCTTTGAGTGCAACACATCACAAGTATGTACCCTGCACAGATATTCTGTCAAACACGCAATTGCCTCTGTGTCTCTCTCTCTCTCTCTCTCTCTCTCTCAGATGTACACACACACACACACACACACACACACACACACACACACACACACACACACACACACACACACACACACACACACACACACACACACACACACACACACACACACACACACACACACACACACAACATGCATTCAGTACTTGAACTGTCTGCATTCATTATCTCCCTATCCATAGCAGGTGCAATCATGTCAGGCAGTCCTCACCAACTACATGCAAACACATACCAATAGTGTGCCTCCATAGACATACACAGACTCACTTATCCACAGTCCTTATACCTGTAGAGACAAAAACACACCAAACACAAGTGCTTACACCCTCTTTGTTGCATGAATGCAGCACTACATGCCTGTTTTCAGAGTTTAAGTAAAGTGAAATTGCTCTGCTTCACTCTGCTGAAATACCCTTCACTAAAATTGCACTAAGAAAAGAACAGGTGTATATGTAATACTTTTACTGTGATGCCTTGTCAGTATGCTTAGTATGCACACGTCTGCCATCCTTAACTACACCACTGTCCTAACTGAGCAGTGCACCAAGCTATGTTAAAGGCCCCATCCACTGATTACCACATTTACATGTGGTTCCAAAGCATTCAGAGCTCCACTGCATCACATTGAGTTGCATATACACAGAAACCCGCACTGCTATGCATACTGCACAGAGTGATATGACTCCAGCCTTAGTACACACCTGTCTCGTAATCTCAGCAAGAGTAAAATATTTATTTTAATTTAATTTAATTTATTTATTTATTTATCCATCCATCCATCCATCCGTCCATTCTTTTTTCACTGGATTAGTTCCACTAGGCTAGTATCTTCTTTTTAGGGGAGACCCGTGTTGGTATTTATACTACTAGGGGAGGTTTGGCCAGAGCATATGGAAACTTCCCCCTGCTCTTTTTGATAGGTGCCACAGGATCTGTAACATCCACATGAGCTTTCACCAACTCAGACAGGTGGAGGGATTGATTTAACATCTTATCTGAAATGTGGTACCTATGCTACACTGTAGTGCCAGTACAGGAAATTATTTCATGCACCTGGGGTGAGAATAGAACCTACAGCCTTCTGATCTTCCTGCAACAAAGGTGAGTGTGTTATCTGTTTTGACATTGACACAACATATAAAAGTAAGAATACGTCATCTAGTACTTATGTGTTTTAGCTTTCCAGTTTTATGTTTTTCTATCCTTAATGGCATCATGTACAAAGCAGAGTCATTGTGACTTTCTGTAGGAAGGGAGATGCTGCTGCATGGTGTCTAGATTAATAATAAAGCCTTAAATGACTTAAATTATCTCATTGCCATGTCTTGGTAACAGAGATATGTAATGGCTTGTGTTCCATGATTATGTCAAAACAACAAACAAACCTAGTTGGCTTAAACTAATTTCATGCCGTGAGTAAATAGTCTTCCATCTCTTGTATAGTTATCATTATTTAAAGACAGCAGAAACAAATCTCTGAGTATTCAAGCATACAAGTCTATTTTAATTATGGAAATTTAATTTACCTATATCCCAATAAACAGTGTATTTAAGGAAGTAAAATTAATAATAGATGTTTGCAAGACTGATGCCTCACAGAAGTTACAATGACGTGAAAACAAAAGCAGTCACATGGACAAAAAGTAGTGTTAAAAGACTGTGAACATAAATATGCCCTCTTTCTTTCTTCCCTTGCATACTTTAGTTACTGACCCCAGATTTATCATGGAACATTTATATTGTTATTCAAGAGGATTATAGAAACCTGCACTGGTATTCGCTGTTCTTGGTTCAGTATTGCAAGAAAACTGCTCATCTCTTACATTTGTATTGTCCTTTGCATGTAATTATATTTCAAGATGCAGAAATTTAATAATTATATTAATAGGCTCATAGATTCATGGATACTTCTAGGATAGTGATCTGAGAAGATCATAAGAAGTGAAACCTGCTAATTTTTAGCCCTTATAGTTTTCATATGAATAACCAAATGTTGGGTTGAACAAGGATATTTTAGGACATTTACATAAGAGGATCTCCAGTTCGATCCTTGGCTGGGATGCCTTCTATGCGGAGTCTGCATGTCCTCCCTGTGGTTGCGTGGGTTTCCTCCGGGTGCTCCAGTTTCCTCCCACATCCCAAAGACATGCTGTAGGTAGATTGGATACTCTAAATTGGCCCTAGGCATGAGTGTGTGCATGTGTGTGCCTTCTGTGGAAGGTTGGGCACCGGGCTGGCAACTTGACACTGTAAAACTCCACTGCCAATCATGAGCGGACAGGTGATCTGCTGTGGCGACCCCTAACTGGGAAAAGCCGAAAGAAGAAGAAGAAGAAGGCATGTTTCTCCTATTCATGAGGGACAAGGGTATTAAACTGGGAGAGAATTTGTGGTTACCCATCAATTCATGCAATTTACTTTAGAACCAACTTAAGTATTTTGCTTTGTGTGGATTCGAAGATGGTTCCATAGTAGCAATAACCTGTCTCTCCAACCTGTTCTATTTATTTTGCAATGGAGAAGTTCCTTGAGTGGTTGTTTGTGATGCCCTTGGATTTGTGAAACTTGTAATGGGACTCACAGTATATGGTGTGTTGAAGCTCTATATGCAAGGTAGAGGTAACCTCTCAGCAGTCTGTATGGTACTGAAAAGAGGGGCAAGGTTTTTCAATGGTCTGCATATTTTTTAGCCCTAGTTTTTTGTAGTGAGAAAGCATAGTGATTGTTCCAGTTATTACAAGTGTTTGGACAGGTACAGGCTGAAAAGGGTATTCTACGTGATTACCCTAGTGAGTTCCAAGTACAGACAAATGATTACATCCCAGAATCTTTATGAATAATCTTTAGATATAATCTATGCAGCAAAAAATAACTTATTTCCAACTGCGGGTGATCAAAGGACAGTTCATTCTGAACACAGGTTATCAGATCTCTAAGTACAGGACTAGTTTTGAAGGGTGTGTTGTCAGTGTGTTGGTTATAAGGAGAGTCATGGCTGCTGAAGCATGCAGTTATTCACTTCTTGGCATTTAGTTTTAGTCCATGGTTTTGACACCAGCTGTTAGTTTCGGACAGAACCTCTTGGAAGTCCTTGGTTTCTTCTAGGGACTTTATGATGGCAACAAGTTGGCAGTCATCTGTAGACATGGTCAGACACAATCACCTAACCGTGTCTTTGACCTCTGAGAAGTAAATACCAAAGAGAAGTAGCCCAAAGTCTGACCCTTGGGTAAATTGTTAATAACAGGTCTGTTGGAAGAGATAAATCTACCTACCCAAACTTTCTGTGTTATGTTTGTGAGCAAATTTACAAGCCACTGAGTTACACAGGGATTGACATTTAGCTGCGAGTATTTATACAATAGTCTGTAAAACTGAAAACCTACCAGATAAGAAAGGCTGAGCCTGATGTTTTTATTTTTTCAATAAAGTGTTTTATATTATCTTCCTTTATACTTATTGTTTGAACACTTTTCAGCTTCTTCTAAACAGTAATAAAAGCTGCTTCCTAAATAAATGAAGTTGATCTTGTAATTATTATAATTAAAGACAGAAGTGTACAGGAATCTCCTCCATGCTGCTCACTATTTATCCAGAGTGTGAAGCCCAAGGTATTAAATGCATGGGCCAGGAAGAAGTAAATCACTGCCTACCTCTCACTTTGGCATGTATTACTGCAGTTAGACTATAACAAAATTTGTCATTTTTAAGTTTTTGCTGGTATTATTTTTGCAATGGTTTTGTTCCGAGTGTCATAATTCATATATATTCATATGTTCTGAAGCATGGGATATGGGCAGAAATTTAATAAGATTAAATTGCACTATGTTAATTATAATTTTTATAGAAATGATTTGCAAGTTGGCCACAAGGATTAGTTGCTTCTTTCCCCATTTAAATCTCTTTCATTTTTCCCTCCTTTAGCTTATAATTCTTGCATTTTTAATTACGATTTGGTTTTGCACAGTGAACTCTATGTAAAGCTTGCGACATTCTGTTATGTTTCAAAACTGAGCTTTACAGCTCGGAGGTATATGATTTGATAACATTGATGTGGGGATTTGCTGAGCTGGAAGGTTAAAAACTGCATAAATCCTGGTTCAGTTATAGTTTCCAGGAGTTTGATTGCTGCATTCTAGATTGCATAACTCTCAGTGTGGTGTAATAAAATGTCATGTAGATCATTTTAAATGTTTTTTTTTGTAAAGTAGTACAAAACACTGTAGTCTGGCAGTCAGCACAGAGGAATAAGGCTGTGAGCTGTTATCAGGCTTCTTCCTGTGGTAGAGGGTTTGATTCCAAGCCATCATTTGTTTACTATGTGACCGTGAGCAAGTCAGTTAACCAGACAGAGCTTAGGGTCAGTTTGGAAAGTGGGTAAGTCTTCAGTGTTCTCCTCAACAGCATGCCCCTAGTTACAACATATCAAAGCCATGTCTGACACATCAGGAACCCAATTCCATTCCTTTAACTGTAGTATCCTCAACACTAAGTTGAGGAACAAAACAGGAAAAGAGCAAGAAGCAAGAAAAAAAAAAAACTGTCTCCTCCAGTGTGGCATTCCTTTCTGGTATGCCTGCCACTCTGTGACACCATCATGCATTAATGTAAGGGGCATTAACTTGTGTCCTTCACCCCACCCTAGCTATGTGTCTAATACCTATGAGCGTGTGAAAGCTATATTTAGGAAGAAATGAGCTAGAAAGATCTATGAGGTAATGGGAGAAAATGAATGACCAGAGGTTAGAGGAGATGGAGCTTTTTTCAGTTGGTGGAGGGAGGGGGCATGGACAGCAGAGTGCAGTAATTACCTGCTCTCTGAATCAGTAAAATTATTATTATTATTATTTACTTATTTATTTTACAAAGAACATTGCAGACCCATGGAATGAGCTGTTGGAATGGATGGTAGAGAGGGGAAGCCACTGAGGTATTGAAGAGGTCATTGGGGTCAGGAGGAATAAGAGTAAGTAGAAAGTAGCAATGGAGGAGAGGTAGATTGTTAAATACTCTTAAAGGGCAGACTTGATAGGCTTATTGCCTCTTTCTGTTATTAAACAAATGTAAATGTAATCCATCATTGCATACAAAAAGTTGAAAAGCATGTATATATTACTATAAATGAATATGAAAAAAATATAATTTCATGCACAGTAAAATAAAGCCTAAATAAGTTACAGCAGTTGTATGGTAAAGGCATAAAATACAAATTACAGGGGCTATTTCATTAAATAGACACAAAATAAATATAGATGCACAAATAAGGGAAAAACAAGCCAAGAGCAATGCATCTTAAATATTTAATATTTGTATGAAATGTTTGCGTACCTGCTGCATGGATATGGTCACACCCAAACACAGACTGGCACAGTAAGGGTTGCAAATACTTTATTCACATAAAGAAATGTTACTGTAGGTCTCCCTAAAGCTTTGTTGTGAACCCTAAGCTCTTCAATATTTAGTTTTCTGATACAAAGGTAAACGTCTCAGGCAATGCCTAATTACATTTGCTGATGACTACACACTGGATGCTGTCATATGCACACCTATGGATACTCACATATTCCAATAAGGACTTGATCAGGATTACACTTGGTTTACTGACCACAAGTCCAAGCTTAATGCCAAAGAATATAGTGTGCATTTATATGGGGAGTAGGATTCCCATAGTTTGTACCACATAAAGAACACCGTCCCTTTAAATCATACACAGTCATTAGAGTTCTGTGTACCTTGGCTAACAATGTATTCTCCCTTTACCACTATGTCTCTGTCATAGTCAGGAAATCATTGGCTTTTCTCATATAGCATATAGGCCATATGCCTAATATATACCTGTGAACTTATTGTGTATTGCTGTTATAAATTATTGAGTAATGTTGTTGGTAAGATGGTGTTATCATTAAATGATGACAGAATATGCAGGTAAGTGATGGGATGAATTTAGTGCTGTATTTGGTTGACAGATGTATGCGTGTGTTACTCCAGTAAAGTTCCTTCATTTTGTCACGGGTAGAAAGGATGACTTTACAGGCCCATTAAGAGCTACCTTTGCTGCTTGTTGCAGTTAACTGCATTGAGAAAATGTTACTTTGAGTTATAAAACTAAACTGTAGCAGCTCCAAGAAAGCAGTGTAAAACACAGGGAAAAAAACAGTGGCATTCCAGGCCCCAAGCAGACTACTGCAGAAGAACAGCCTTGTAATATATGCAAAACCAGTAAACTGCTTATCAGAGCAGCAGTTTGCCTTACTATATCTGAGGTACTGCACCATGGAAACCAACTCGACCCAAGCAAACCTTCTGCATGTATGTATGTGCTTAGTCCATAAGGCTGATCATTTCTGCCCTGTGGAAGCAACTGATAGCAGCTGGAAGAGGATTAGTTCTTAGGAAACAACACACAGGGTAGCCAAGTAAAACAAATCTATTGATTTTTCCCCCTAATTGGAAAGAGTGTTTTGCAGTAGAAAGCTCTGCTCTGAGTGGCAGGATTCAGGAATTCCTTTTGAATATTTGCTGAGACTGATAAATATTTCCAATGAAGGAATTAATTTCAGTGATGAATGTAAGCAAGTCTTTTGCTTTAGTTTTTCTTTCATCTAATAATTTACTAGTGGTTACCAGATCTACAGATGATGGTAATCACTTGTTAAGCTTCTGTTATTATTTGATGTTAGTATTTGGTAGGTCATACTTCTGTTTGTTCTTAGTCGTTACCAGATCTGCGCAGGATGGTACTCACTTATTAAGCTTCCTGTTATTATTTTAATACTGATGCTATGATTGTGATGTTAGTATCTCATAGCCAGCCTTAGGCATAGGCCAATTAGGCAGCTGCCTAGGGAGCTGCTCTAGCAGAGTCACTTTTCCAGTAATCTGGATGGTGTAGGTAGACCAGGATGGGGGGCACCGAGTGGTGTGGGTGGGGAGCTGTGGAGCACTTTTGGCTAGGACACCAGCTGACCAAAGGCTGGCCTTGTGTGTGGTAGGTCATACGTCTCTTTGCTCTCATTCTTAGCTATGTAGCTTAAGTAGTGCATCTCCTGCAGTTATCTTCTTACATCTGGGTACAGTTATCTGCTTACAGCTGGGGTTAAGTCAGACTTTCTTTGTTTTAAATGTAACATCAATTCTGGGACCAAAGAAAGAATGGCTATTAATTTCTGCATTTTTAAAGAAAATACAAGTGAAAAGCACAAGAAAAACTTGCAGAAAAAGAAGTAGCATTTGCAAATCTGGATAGTTATAAATTAGGCAGTAATATACCTGTCTGCAGTTTGCCCTCTTAGGGGTTTGGCATTTGAATATAATTGAAGCATCAAATTTATAATGGCTTATTTTTGGGAAAAGTAAGTGGTTCCATGGTATCTGGTGTGTATTACACTATGTTAAATCTAAAAGCCAGAAGACAACAAGAAAATAAAAGGTACAAGATATTATCGACCTAGGCTGAAATACAGAGAGTCATTACAAGTAGGTGAGGAGCAGATCATAGAAAGGTTGAGTTTATTAATCGTAATCATTTTAATTAGCTAGTATAAGAGATTTTTTTATCTCTTATTTTTTAAATCGTCAATGTATCTGTAATATAATTCTACTTTACTGTAACTGGAGTGTGACTTGAGAAATTTTTGTTCCCAGTTTGCCATGACTAGATTTGCAAAAGCTGGGGCAACTCTTGCCCCCATGGCTACACCTGAAAGTTATCTGTACAGTACCTTATTGAATCTAAAAAAGTTATTATCCAACACTGACTCCATTAAGGTACAAATGGTGTTAATCTTCTCACCTGAAAATAGATTAGAATGCAAAGAGGCATTTTGGCAGTTGCTATTTGGAGCAGATGTACTACCTGGCTTGAATGACGTTATTAACTTAAAATGTTTTTTAATGTACAGATGAAACATGAGTAGTGAACTTATGAATACTTAACAGTTTTATTATCATTATTTATATATTTTTGTATATGGTTTTATATGTCTTGTTTTATATTCATGAGAAATGATTCTCACGTTTCATCATTTCCTGTCATTTAATTTAATTTGTTATAAAAGGAAGGGGTGAGTCGGTGTGTGTGTTTTTTCTGATGAAGTTCGCGTTAATAAAGTGAATGAAAGCGCTAAGTCTGTTTGGTCCGAGTGTGGTTCTTGGAAGTTGATTCGTGCTGGTTTCTTTTTTGGATCTTACCACTGTTGGATTCTTTTAGATTTTTTTTATCTGCCTTATCTAATAGTTTGTGCCATGTGTTTTTCACTCATTTATTTATTTTATTTAACTGATATGTTAACTGGGATTACAGGAGCTCATTTTTTTGCCATAGTCTAGTTGTGTGAAAACAAAACAGTCAGTTATATGCAGCTCCATGTGTCTAATATGCACAGATAAAAAAAAAAAATGATATTCAGACTTTCAGTAGAACAACTCTTATCTTTCATCATTCTTCTCCTGCCACTACACAAATGTTAGATACTGTTTGTGTGCTGCATAGCCTCCCTAGCCGCATTCTGACAAAACCTCACAACTCTTATTTTGGAGAATTGTTTCCTTCTCGCCTTCCCCTTTTTTATGGTTCCCTTTGCAGTTCTTGCAGATCTGCAAATACCACGCTTCCTTTTCATTTCTGAGTTTACTGGGCACGTGGTCAGGCTCATCAAGTTTTATCTCTACCAGTAACATGCTGAGAAGAGCCTCATATTGGAAGTGGCTCTGTTATATGGAGACATGCTGCAGGGTGAATTCTTCAAGTAATTTTGAAATCGCCATTTGCCTGTAATGGGTTTTAGCTCATATTATTCACTTTGTGTATGTTAAAATCCACTCCACAAAAGTCTTTCTGATTTACTGCAGTTGTGATACTCATCCACTTATGTAACACTGTGTGCAGTTAATGTTATCAAATCCCCCTTCAGGTGTGGTAAAATCACCTCAACAACATTACATCCATCTACTATTATCTAATCCACTCCTTGCTCATTTTACTTAATCCATTCAGGTGTATTAAATTTTTCTTCACAACACTGTGCCCAGCTGGTTTCATGTTGGCTGCTTTAAGTACGGTAAACTCCAATAACACAACATCATAATCTCCTCATATATTCTACCACCATCATAATTCTAGCTACCTGAGGCTGGCATGAAAATCTCACAGCCTTATCCCCTTCTTTTTTTAATATATAAACCACCTTTATGAAAATCTCACATTTATAATCACAAACATAAGCAAATCTAGTCATATACAATTACAAGAATAAATAAAAAACACATGCAACTGCTTAATTAGCATCTTGTCTGAATAAAGTGTATAAAGTACATGGAATGTATCATACGCTATCACCCAGGATGATATGTGTTGCTGTTCCCGTTATTCTCTTCAGTCCGTTCGTCTGCACCAGCTTCTAGAAAAATCATCACAGTAATACATTCTTTTCAGTTTCTTATTGGACAGTTTGTTTTTCTCAATTACTTATTCTCCAATTGATCTTTTTCATCATAGCACTTATTTCACAATACGAAGTACAAAACAGTAATGTCTGGAATTACTGATCGACTGTAATTCTCAGTGATTTATCAGAAAATCAAACATTTTGTGAGGGACAGGGTAAAAACATGAGGCAAAATCATGGGCATTTGAAAGGTATACAGTGATATATCCCAATCAGCAAAGTTTTCATTTTAAACTGCTAGGAACTCAAATATTCATAGTCATGCATTCTGTAATAATTTGGGATACATAACAGTCAATTTAAATATTTTTAATGAAGCGTATGTTCTACATAAGTGCTACATCACCTATAAGTGCCTCCCTTCTCAGTTTTATTATCCCCAAGATAACATATTTGCTCAACTTCTGTTTCGCATATATCCTGCATCTCCATCATTTTCAACATATAAATGACATACAATTAGCACATTCAAATTAGTAGAGAGACCTTTTCACAAAACGTCATATTTTCCCCTTCTGCAGATTGTAACAGAAGAAATAACCTCAGTTTGAATATCTTAACATCTAATGCACACAAACATTTTTATCCCAATGACATTTGTCAAGGGTAAAATAAGTGAGAGAAAAATATCTCATTCTTCATAAATGCCATCTAAATCAAATCATTCAGGTTGGTAACTTCCCAGAGGGGGAACATTTACAATATAACTGCCAAGAGATATAAACATTTTAAGAATCCATCCCCCTTTTCCAAGGAATTATAAACCTACATGTACAAATGACAAAAACAACAAATGACTACTTACTAAAATATTTTCTTACTTAGATATATTCTTAAAGTCACACACTAACTAATTAAACATTCAGTCCCCATACCATTGATCAGTCATTATCTTTACCAAAATCCCCCCAAACACTCCTGCTTCATCCTTATGGATGCCCCTAAGACAATTATACAATCAAAATCCACTATACATGACCACTTGGCCCTTCTGTCTAATCATACAATTCCATTTGCAACCATCCAGCACTTGAACAACTCCTTTGGGGTAGGCTTTAGACCACTGCATTGTGAGAGCCCAACAACACAGTCATCCCAGGTAGAATTCCCCATAAAGATAAAATGTCGTGTCCTGATAACTACATTAATACCCGAGTAAGGAATGTAAGCTGTAATAAGTCCCCAGTGAGCTTGAGTTATAGGTGCTTAATAAGCTTATTGCCAAGGAGATCATACAGAAGCTCAGCTGCATTACTCAGTACTGATGAATGACTAACACTGTCTCCTGTTAAGTAAATGTTCCTCAAATATCCTAGGTGAAAACTGTAATCACCATCTAGTCAATCAGACTGAACTTAAAGGTTTAAAGGTTACATTGGAAGTACTCTTATAGGTAAAAGCAGCCTATTGGAATAGGTGAGGTTAAAACACTAGTCATGTCACTTTGTGATATTGATGTGGTGCTATAGGTGTAGGTCTCCAAGTTTAGGCTTAGATCTCTTAATTTAATATATTCAGCTAGCCATTCTATTCATATATTTTTATTTATTTATTTGTCCTTTGTTAACCGGGTTAATCCACCGGGATGGGGGCCCATTTTCAGTGGAGACCCGAGGAAAAAAGCTCCACAAACACATGATAAAAAAGATTATACCAAAAAAATAATATGCATATATCATAATAAAGGCAAGTTACATTGCAAGTTTAAAAACATAAAAAGGGCAAGATAAAAAGACATGCGCATAACAACATTAATGCCTTGTAGATAATCTTTAAAAGTATCAACAAAGCTCCACAAACACATGACAAAAAGATGATGCCAAAAAAATAATACACATATATCATAACCATACTAAGTTACATTGCAAGTTTAGGAGCATTAAAATGGGCAAGATAAAGAGACAGGTGAGTAACAACATTATGGTGAGAGAATGGCGTAATGGTTAAGGTGTTTACCTTAGAAATACAAGATGCAGGGTTTGATTCTCACATGGGGTAACTGGCTAGGCTTAAAATGGTCCCTGAGGACAGTTAGCCTAGTACTAATCTAAGGGTGGGATGTTGGTATAATGGTTAAGGTGCTTACCTTACAAACACAAGGTGCAGAGTTTGATTCTCTCATGGGGTAATTGGCTAGGCTGAAAATGGCCCACAAGGACAGTTAGCCTAGTACTAATCTATAAATCTATGAATGCTTTATAGAAGTCATAAAAAGTATGCATTTTGCGCATGTACAACAACAAAATGAGAGAGGCAGAGTTGGTGGAACAAAATAGGAGAATAGTAAGTGGAGTGTAGAGAAGAGCGAATAATAATTGAAGGGACAGAGAATAGGAAAGAGTGTCAGTTATAGTGGGTGGAGTGGAAGGAGAGGTGGAAAAGATAGATAGATAAAGTGGAGAGAAGGAACTGAGGAGGAAAGAGTTGGAGTGACCAGGGGAAATAAGTAAAATAAGGGGGAAAAATTGGGAGGAAAGTTTCCTGGTCAACAAAGCCCCTCACGCTTACCTAGCAGGCTGCTTACCTGACAGTCTCAGTGACCACTCCCCCACTTTCCTAATTTGGCATCACACAAACAGTCTGAAGCCGATTTTCCACAGGCAAATACGGAACAAGTCCAACTTCAACCCCAACTCCTTCATCTCTTCCCTCCAAAAAATTAACTGGTCACCACTAAAATACCTCAACCTAGATGAGGCTGTCCACTTCTTCAACACTACCTTCCTCTCTATCCTAAACACCCATGCTCCTGTAAGAAATGCCAAAGTCAGAGCCAGGTGTGCCCCATGGTTACAAAAGACCACCAGAACCCTAATGAAATCCAGAGATAAGGCCTGGGAGCATTGCCAACTAACAAAAAATAACTCAGATAGACAATCATTCCTTGAACTGCGCAATAAAGCCAAAAAAGCATATAAAATTTGACAAATCCCTCTGCTATAAATCCACCGTAAACTCTACCAACCACAACCCTAAGCAGTTCTGGTCCACTATTAACAATATCCTCCACCCAGGGAAGGTTGATACCCCCCAGCCATCCATTCCCCCCTCCTCCAGCAGTATTGCTGAATCCTTCAACAAACACTTCACTGACACTATAACATCTCTAAACAAACAACACTTCCCTACAGCAGCCCCCCAACTCCTAACCCTAACCCCCCACTCCTCTTTTCTTCTTCACCTTAGTACCTACCTCCAATATAAAAAGACTGTTGTCAAAACTTAAACCCACCAAACTCGCAGCTCACAACCTCCCCTCTGAATACTTGAAAGTTGCATCTGCTACACTAGCCTACCCAATTCTAATTCTAATCAACCGTTCCATAACAGAAGGCTATGTTCCCTCGATATGGAAAATATCCCACATCATTTCCCCTCCACAAAGGCACCCCATCCACTGACCTTTCCAAGTACCGCCCCATTGCTATCCTCTCCCCTCTCTCCAAGATACTTGAAAAATGTATCAACACCCAGGTCTCCAACTACCTCCTAGCTAATAATATCCTCTCCAAATCCCAACATGGTTTCAGGCCATATCACAGCACTACCTCTGCTCTGCTCTCCTTCACCAACACTATACTTCATCACAAAAACAATGGTCTCTTCTCTACTGCCATATTTCTAGATCTCTCAAAGGCCTTTGACATGGTATCTCATGAGCTACTACTCTTTACTCTCCCTAACCTCTCCTTCTCACAACCAGCCTGCAACTGGTTCCACAGCTATCTACACTGAAGTCAGCAGTCAGTAATCTGGGACAATAACACATCACCTCACCTCCCAGTTACTCTGGGAGTTCCCCAAGGGTCTATCCTTGGCCCTCTGCTATTCTCACTTTTCACTAACAACCTACATGGTGCCACCACACAAGCATTTCTTATACAGTACGCAGATGACTCTACTCTCATCTGCTCTGCCACCATTCTACCAGAACTACAACAAATCTCACAGGAATAATTATTTTCTGTAGAAAGCTGGCTATCCAATGCTCAGCTCCTACTCAACCCAAGTAAGACAAAACTTCTCCTGTTCCAACCTTCCAAAGCCACCCAAAACACTCCCCACCTCAACATTCTTGTCAAAGATAATACCATCATCTCTCCATCAGCACACACAAAATTACTTGGTGTGGAAATAAACAACAAACTTAGATTTGACTCTCACATATCTCTCACAATAAAAATGTTCACAAGAAACGTGGTGCATTATATTGAAGCCGCCAATTCCTAACCGAGGCAGCTAGAATCCCCATAGCCAATTCTTAGTTAATCTCCACCCTACTCTATGCATCCCCGATACTTACCAACCTTAGACAGACCTACACAAACTGGATGCTTGTTACAACAACATTGCTAAATTTGCCACTGGAACCTCCTACTGCAGCCATCATTGTGTCTCCCTTAAAGAACTAAACTGGCTAGAACTCCCACAACTCCTTCACTTTAATCAACTCACCCTCGCTCATAAACTTATTAACCAGTCCCTTAACATCTCTTCCCTTCAAACCCTTCTCCAACCCTATCACTCCACTGGGACCCTAAGATCAAGCAACAAAAATCAACTCACTGTTATCAAACCCAAAAACTCAGCAGAAGAAGCCATATTTTCATGTACCATATCTAAACTTTGGCACAATCTTCCACCCTTTATAACTACTCTACCTTCCAGCAGCCTTTTCAAGACTGCCCTCAAATTCCACTTAAATATGCACTGGCTTTGTTCTTGTTCTAATCCAGACTAACACCCCCTTACCCACCCCCCCACCTAGACTCTTAACCCAATTATACTACTGCCACTGCTAACCACAGTCAGAAATAGCTAGTTGTCTTTACATACTTTAACATCATCTGGCAACTTTGTTACTAATATTATAAATGATGAGAAACTATCTTAACTTGCAACATTTTCTGTATATACTGTTGATAATCAATATCTTGTTATTGTATTAAAGCCAACAACCTGTAATTTTGTTTACTATTGCTGCAACTTTGTATCTCTATCATGTACATGATGTGGAGCTTTTCGCCCCGGGCATCCACTGAAAAAGGACCTGCATCCAGTCGAAATTTCCCGGTAAACAAATGTAAATAAATAAATACATTGTTACATTGTCATCTTCTAGTTTTCTCACCTGACACGCCACAGTTTGCATCTGTCTATGTCACTTTGTCATCCATTCTATTAGCCATATTGCTCCCTGCACTGTTTGGAATTGGATTTTCTCTGTCAGAGCCTGTCCCTCTCAGATGACCATTTCACACTGGCCTTTCACCATAAACCTGCATAAATGAATCATTTGTTCTTTGTTGGGGTAAGAATGGCAAGTATTTATGTCCTCAGGTGAAAAGAACTGAAGATGTTTCCTGTTTTGACCTACCTTGTTCTGTACATGAAGTCACATCACGTAAGGATGATGTCAGTGTTGGAAGTTGAAATGTGCTTCTAGATCAGTGCCTTACTGCAGATGTCCTTTACAGGCATCCTTCCAGTCAGTTATGTTTGCTTGTTGCTTTGACACCAGTAGTCACAATGGGGTTGCCAGGCACTAATAAAACACTGCCTCTCCCCAAAAGGAAGACTATGAATCTACAACAATGATGAGTTTCCACAGTACAACCTTCTGTTGGTCAAAAAAGTGATGTTTTCATTGCCTGGAATACCTTTCACTGTGTTCATTCTGAAGGCACAGTTCAACATATGTCTGTCAGTGAAAGAAGATAGCTGTTTGGTTGATACATTGCTTCTTGTCTGAACCCTGAATATATAGAAACAAGTGTGTCAGGATTAAGCTTGTAGGGATGATTTGTCAGCTATTGTCTTGTTTCACCCTTCATTTTATATGTAGCACAGTTCTGATTTATAAGCTAGTATGATGTTACATACACATTCTCCCATTTTGGAGGAGAGAATTTTTCCTCCAAGGAACAATTACACATGTTTTAATATAATAATCCAGTACAGATTGTATGCTTCCAGTTAGTTGTAGTGCTTGCCTTCAACAACTGACATTCACTGAACATCAGAAGAATCTAATTTTTTTTTGTACTGATCTATTTATTTTTTTAATATTGTTGTTATTCAACTTGTATATCGATCTTTAAATTTAAAACAAGAAACTGATCCATAATTATGTAATGCATTACAAATATTTGTAAGGTACCATGACATTTCTATGTGAAGAAGAATCTCACTTTTGATGAGCACCATATGGTCTGCTGTAAAAATACCCCAATACCTTTCCATATCTCTCAACTTCTTTATTCAAAGCCAAAAATAATGAAAGGGGGGGGGGGCAATGGCACCAAATTAAAAAAAAACATTTATAGATATTACTTTGATTCAATTAAAATGTTAATGGAACAGCAGGTTTTGTGTTGCAATGAATTTTCACAATAATATGCGAGGAACTCTAATGTCTAATTATTAGTTGACTCAATGATTTACCAGAAAGTCAAAAATTTTATGAGAGACAGGGCAAAAGTAAGAGACAAAATCAGGAAGAAATGAGAGGTGTGCACATTTCACGTTGACGGTGTACAAGTATATCTTTGATACCGATTTTGCCTCTTAATCTTAAATTTATTAACATTTTGGCAGATGGAGGTAAAAGTGAAACACTGTTTTAATCAAATGCACTTGTATATTTGTATCCAGTGATTAGTTACTTGACACAAGCAATTTGCGTGTTTCTTCTGAATTTAGTCACTGTTGCTTTATCTTCAGATTCTTGTACTTATAAAATGTTTAAGTTTTTGTTCTGTACTGTGACCACTTTATTGGTTTGGATGTTTGCTGTTTGAATGACATAATCTGTTAGCTTTTAGTAATTTTGAGCCCAGGAAGGGCAGGATGAGTGCTTTTCTGGGGGGGGGGGGTGTTGGCTTCTCAATGGGAATTATCCTCCTCTAACTATCCCCTTCATATAATTCAAGAGACACCAAGGTATCTGCTGTCCCCTTGGTTTATATATATATATAAATACACACAGTCCCCTTGGTTTATATATATATATAAATACACACAGTCCCCTTGGTTTATATATATATATAAATACACACAGTCCCCTTGGTTTATATATATATATATATAAATACACACAGTCCCCTTGGTTTATATATATATATAAATACACACAGTCGCCTTGGTTTATATATATATATATAAATACACACAGTCCCCTTGGTTTATATATATATATATAAATACACACAGTCCCCTTGGTTTATATATATATATATATATATATATATATATATATATATATATATATAAATACACACAGTCCCCTTGGTTTATATATATATATAAATACACACAGTCCCCTTGGTTTATATATATATATATATATAAATACACACAGTCCCCTTGGTTTATATATATATATAAATACACACAGTCCCCTTGGTTTATATATATATATATATATATATATATATATATATATATATATATATATATACACACAGTCCCCTTGGTTTATATATATATATATATATACACAGTCCCCTTGGTTTATATATATATATATATATATATATACACAGTCCCCTTGGTTTATATATATATATATATAAATACACACAGTCCCCTTGGTTTATATATATACATATATATAAATACACACAGTCCCCTTGGTTTATATATATATATAAATACACACAGTCCCCTTGGTTTATATATATATATATATATATATATACACAGTCCCCTTGGTTATTGTTCCTTTGCTGAGGATATTCATACAAAATGTATTTTTGCAGTCAGTAGCCTGATTTGTAAACCAGCATTGCGGTACAGGTGAGCTTTAAAATGTGATTCTTTGTAACTATTATAAAGTTTCTTTCAAACTCTTGGCATGCATTTTTTAAATTATTTATGCATATGTGATGCCCTTTTGCCTTGTTAAACAGACAAAGATGCTTAATAAATGTGCTTCGTTTTGGTCTGCCTAATCAGCTGTTTATGAGATAAAGACACTCCTTTATCCTTTGTAGAGTCATTGCATGACTTCTACAGTCATTTTAAAAGGGCATATTAACATCTAGCAGTTTTTCACAGGTGCTTTTTCCTTATTAGTCAGCAGTTACTCTATCAGCATCTGTTCTGTTTTCTAAATTAAAAAAAAGAAAAGAAATCTTTCACTTTTTTATGCCATTCCCCATTTTTGTTTTGGAAGAATATCGCTTCACTGGCATGTATGTGTGACTTCACTGCATGATGGGCCACAGGGATGACACAGAGCAGATGGAGGGACTGGGCTCACTGAAGCTCCTACTGTTCACAAAAGGCTTAAGTAGTTAACAAGCAATATTTCCTCCACTGCTCTTTCCTTCTTGCGACATGCTTATTTGAGAGGATGACAAAATATATCCCCTCCTGTAAATAAGCATTACTATTGTTGCTGAAATAAATGGTATAGAAAGTCTAAACGTGCATAATTCACCATAAAGCTTATTTTTGTCACCTTTAATTCAGATAGAGAGGGTTACCTTTTATTAAAAGCCACTACAAAACTTGAACAATTTCTTTGTGAAATTGCAAAATGGGTCTCCTGATATTAGCTGCCATGGTGATTATGCAGTGGTAGGGAGGGAAGAGGAAACCATTCAACCTGTACTTTTCCATATGTGTTCAGGTAATTTCTGGAACTTCTTTCTTATGTCCCTTCTGGTTCCTGAATCCAACAGCCAGGTATCTCTTTATCCCTTTGGATCTGTGTGATGCTGTTATACTGTCAGGGAGGTACACTGACAAATTCTTGGTTTCAGATCAGAGGTGCATGGGTACTGCATGCCATAAACTATAGTATTTGTTTAGATATGTCTCAGACTGGGCTACTGTGCATTTTCTGTGACCTTGATTTATTCATTGATACCAGTGGTGAAATCATAATACTTCAAAACCCTTTAAGTGAAGAGTAAGCAAATGCAATAAGACTTCCCAATCTTTCTGATTATTTATTGTTGGATAATGGTGAAGCATGGTATCCCCCTTAGTTTTCTGTTAAGACCCTGGAGGTAAACAGAAGCGTATTTTTAGAGACAAAGAAAGGGAACACAGTGGTGGTATCTTAGCTAGTGGGAATGTAAACAGCTGTATGCCTGTCTAAAATGACACTCATTGCAAGTAACAAGCTTATAAAATTTGTAAAACTTAACATTTTCATAAGGCAGAAATGTCTAGGCTAATGCCTTATAGGTTTTGAATGTTATTAAAATACTTTGTCATACATTGTGCAGTTGTTTGTCCCATTTACAAATGAGATCCCTGCTTTGTTGTACAGTTGCAACTCTTGGCATGTATTTAAGTGCAGACAAGTCATATTATACCTGCAAAGCACTGATATTCAAAAGTAATCATAAGCAGTGTTTACAGCTAATGGAAGCCAGTGTTTTTGTAATCTGGAGTAAGATGTATATAAGGATAAAAGATGCAGTTATGTATTAAATGTTATGCACCTCGTGTGCCTAAATGATATTTTGCTAAATTCAATAGTGTAATATGCATGTAGCAGCAGCTCTGTGTAAATCACTTGTTCAACTCTTCATCAAGAATAAGGTGGCAGTAAAATGTTTTAGATACCCGAGGCACACAGCTTTCTAATGGAATAGTTTGTAGTATAAAAGTGAATGTGACATTTCACTGACACTTTTCACCTTGTGCTGCATCATAAGGTTTGGAATATAAAGTCTTGTTTAAATGTATGTTAGAAGTATATTACATGTGAAGTCACATGAAGATGAGGAAATATGTGCTTAATCCCATACATAAGCAACTTTAGAATTAGTATGTGCAGACACAACAATTCCCTTTTATCATTTTTTTTAATTTTCTACATTTTAGTGGTATTGATGACTTGACATGTATCCATTTAAAACAGCACACTGACAACAGTAAAAGCAATCTATTGCATTTTATTCTTGAAAATCACATGGACTGTCATACAATAAGAGAAAAAAATCCTTCTCTTATTCAGTGTTGAAATGTAAAACAGATTTAATGTATCATTTTCTACCTGTCTTTACTGCGGTGGTGGTGCTGCGGTAGCGTTGTCGCCTCACAGTTAGACGTTTTCCATTCAGTTCTCAGTTAGAACATCTTCTGTGTAGCGACATGCGTGAATGGGCGTTCCTTCGTTGAAGGTTGTGCATTAGGCCCGGCAAGCCAGCACGTAAAACTCTACTGCCAATCATTAGTGGACCGGAGTTTCGCTGTGGTGACCCACCCCTAACTGGGAAAAAGCCGAAAGACACAAACAAACAAACAAATTTTCTACCTGTCTTTGTTAAACAGATAGAGCACATCCCTGTACAAATGATTGTAAAGGGAGCATATCCAGTATGGAAATCATTAAGGGCAATATCTCTTAGCTGCTACAAATCAAATTATAAGTAAAAAGCAGAAATCACTTGTCAGATTAGATGAATAGCTCCAACTCATTGCAGGCTGCACTCGATGACCATCTGTGGAAACCAATGTCTAGCAGCATGATATATGCAGATTTTGCAATGCTTGTCCTTATGTATTTACAAGTTGATGCAATAATAAAAGTATCTATTTATTAACCAGGTAGGCCCACTGTGCACACAGTTTCTTTTAAATGGTAATTCATGAGCAGTGTTTGGTTAAGTGACCTGTTCAAGAGGACACAGTAGGCTGAGGGAATTGAACCTTGTACCCTAGGAACTACAGCTTATGACCTTAACCTCTACCAACTGCTCACATGCATCAATTGTTTAAGTTTTAGCAGGACATAAAGATGCACTATATATCTCCCTAGTCTGGTATGTTACTGTTTTATATGCTGAGCAACGTTAAGTACCACATCATTTACAGTATCCCAGCTACGATGCATATTCACATATGCAGACAACTTTTCAAGGCAGTAAGCTTACAATTTATATTTTCTTACTCTCCTTTCTTCACTTACTTCTTTACCTCTATCAGATTAACTTCCCTGACTTTCTCTCTAAATATAGCATAAGCCTGTTTTTCCTTGACTTCATATTGCAATTCATGTTCGTATTAGACTATCTTACAATTATTTTTTTACAAACAGTGTAAAATTTCTTTAAATATTAAATGGTCATCTTATAACCTATATCGATTCTTAACCAATTAATTATCTCTAATATGTTATAATTATTTTAACTGCAGATGTTTTTGTTTTATTTTTGAAGATATACTGTCCTTAAAATGTTTTCTAATAATATGGAGCTTTTCTCCCTGGGCCTCTGCTGAAAATGGGTGTCTAACCAGTCAGACTTTCCCAGTAATCAAATGTCACATAAATAATAAATAAATCCTCCCCTCCATTCTTCACCATAAACTCCCAAAATGGCAAAATCATCTCTCATGAAGACCAAACCTAGCTCCTAGGGGTTATAGTAGATAATAACCTCAAATTTGACATCTATATAAATCACACTATCAAGACCATTAACAAAAAACTAGGCTCCCTTTGTAAGATCAAACCTTTACTTACGCCTCTTGCTCGAACTACTATCACCCATTCCCATCTACTCTCTACCCTTCTCTATGCGTCCCCTCTATTCACCAACCTGAACAAAACTGACCTTAACAAACTATCCTACTGTTACAACCACATTGCCAGATTTGCTACTTGCATGGCATTCAGGATACATCACTGTCATAATCTAAAGATGTTAGGGTGGCTTGAACTGCCTACTCTACTGCAGTTCAACCAGCTCATAGTACCACATAAAATCCCCTACCAATCTGATAACACACCTGCACTTAAAAATATTATCAGCCCCCACAGTTCCCTTAGGACATTACGCTCATCTAATAGACTACTGGTACTTACCCTCAAAGCTAACAACTCTGCAGGGGATGCTCTGTTTGCCAGATATGGAACCTTCTTCCTGCAGACATTATACAAGAAATCTCTCTGCCCCTATTCCAAAAAAACCTCAAAAAATATTTAAATCACACAGGTTATGTCCTTGCTCTACCCCTGACTAGAACCATCTCTGTAACCTTTATTAGATATCACTGTTATACCTACCTATCTATGTATGCATTATTACATATGATATTTTTTATGAATTGCTTGCTCTGTCAATGTATGTATCTTATGTGCAATATGTTTTATTGGTGTTACTTTGTGTGTTGTTATGTGGAGCTTTTCTCCCCGGGCATCCGTTGAAAATGGACATGTATCCAGTCAATCTATCGCAGTCAACAAATGTAAAATAAATAATAAATAAATAAGTTTAGAGTGACGAGAAAGAAAAGGTCATAGCAGATAAGCCAAGTTATTATGCTGGGACAAAGGAATGCAGTCGAAAGGGTTCTGTTCAGTAATATAATCAGAATATTAAAAAAAAAATTTACAAAACAGGAAGAATGCATTAATAATCATGCTGGAGAAATGGTTTAGTGTAGTACTTGTACTGGGCTGACTGATGTAAAGTACTTAGTACCTGCAGATGATTCACAAAAAGCCTTATACTAAGTAATTTTTCAACAAGTAAAGATTGTGATGAAAAAACTACATGGAATGTGATCTGTGCATGATAAAGATTTGCTTAGAAATGATTGGTATATCAAAGGTATGGAAGCTCAGGATGAAGCATGTGATGAACTCAAAAAACAAGCCACCCTGGTGGAATCCTAACATCAGTAGGTTGTATAACATTAATGTGAAAATCATGGCAAAATTAGGGAGTGCAATACCCAGCAAGGTAAAAACTCCCTCATCAATGAAAATAAGCAACTCAGGGGGCTAATTGTTTATGCCAAAGCCAAATTTTAGGTAAAAATAGCCTTCCTGTCCAAGTAAACTGACAGGCATTCTTCAACTATGTCTAAAACCCCAAAGGCAATACACAACAATGTACTAAACTAGCTGTAATTGGAGCCATCTATGCCGAGCTGGAAGATGTAGCAAATCTACTGCCTGACAGATTTCGCTCCAGTTTTACATCCCTCATGAAATTCCTTAAACCATAACTCCTCCAACTGTTACTAGGGAACAGGTCTTCAATCCACTGGACAAGGCCAAGAACACTGCATCAATGAGCCTTCATAATATTCCAGCATGCCGCCTTAATAGTATGAAACATGACCTGTCAGGACCACTAGAATTGCTATGTAACCATAACATACAGATAGGCTTTTTGTCAAGCAAATGAAGGACTGCAGCTGTCATGCCCTGCATAAGGGGGGGGGGGGATCTGTGGTCACTGGTAACTTCAGACCAATAAATTTGACTAGTCTCATTTGCAAGGCCATAGAAAAACTTATTGTGGAAGTGATAATGACAAAGGAAACCTTCAGACACTGAATCCAACCCAGTTTAAGGCCCTAGTTGTCTGGGGCAGATCATACCTTTTCAATCTGGTGGACTTCTTTGAGAAGGTCATCAAAGAACTGGATGAGGGTAAAATAGAGCATACTGCCTACCCTGACTGGTAAAACATTTGACACAGTAACCCACTCTGCCATTGTAGGCAAACTCATGAAATTAGTTATAAATCCTTGTGTCACCTTCTGTATAGTCAGCTGGCTCAAAGATAAAATGAAAGAAGTTAAGACAGGGAAATGTACCTCTTCAAGACCAGTTACTAGCACAGCTCCTCAATGCTTGGTCTAGGGGCTGTTTTTGATATCTGCTTCTCTGAAGTCAAGGTCAACATCAAGGATCTCTAGTTGATCATGTTGACAGATGATTTCAAACTAGTTGCAGTGAAAGAACCCCCCCAAAGAGACAAATGCCCTCCAGGAAGGTCTGACAGAGACTAATAACTGGTGCCAGAGCCACAGTCTAAAACTCAATGCCAAGAAATGCATAATAGTATCCTTTGGGAAGATGGCTAGCCCCGATCAAACCTCTCATCAGATGTGTATATGCACATAGTGCTGAGTACAGTTAATATGTTCAAGTAAATGCAAACGAAAGTGACTTGGAATCACAATAGCAAGATAGATAGCATTTGGAGAGACACAAAGTGAATAAAATAGACTTCAGAAGTAAGCAACAAAACCTGAGAGTGAAAATGGTTCCGGATATATATATGTGTGTATATATATATATATATATATATATATATATATATATATATATATATATATATATATATATAATGTCATTTATTCTACTGACTATTGTCAATTTTTTTCTTTATATACCACTGAGGACATGGGGGTTCTGCTGTAAATATACACTAAAGACATACAGGCCCTCAAAACCAAACATCATAAGGTAAAACACTGAAATTAGATGGACGTAAACATGTACCTCAGTATGGATTTGTATTTGCAAGTTATTACCACTTTACACAGGACTTTGTACCAGTGTTGGTTGTTGCCTATGTCAACTAACTGACAGCATGACGGCCGGCTTGGAGGAACATTAACATTAACATATGGTGCAGCTGAGATCATTTTTAATTGAGCATCTTGATTGACCTACGTGGAAATTGGCAGAGGTCTGTAAATATTGTTGTAGAGTGAAAAAAAGAGAGTATAGTGTCAGGTGGGTCACCTTATGACAGTAAGCTTTTGCTGAAAGACCACTCAAATAGAGAGAGAGAGAGAGTTGTCATGGTTGCTTCATAATTCCCAATGATAGCTAAACAACTACCTGTGAATAATAATAAAAAGCATTGCTTACTTGCTACATATTTTTATATAATGCTTTTAAAATTAGACTGTTTAGTGCCTTCTAAGGTCACTAAGCCATACGTAATAGTAATTACCAAGAGTATGTGACAGTATACAACAAGGTATAGCAGGTACAGTTGTTAAAGCATTGTCAGTGGTGTTGCATCTGAGTAGGAAAGCCAGGTGGGGTTTATTAAAACCAGATGTATAGATATACTCCCATAGATGGATGAGTGACCAGATGAGGACTGATTGCTGGGTACAAATCTTGCCACCCAGCCATCTATGGATAGGTGTCCAGAGGCACATCCCAAGAAGAGCAGCTATGCAGTTGTCACTATATTTCACTGCACACCTCCAGACATATGACAGGCTTTTGAATAACACCAAGTGATTTGTCCATAACTGGATGCATGCACCAGGGCTCTACAGAGCCTTAGTTGGAGGACTTTTCTCTGGAGACAGTCACCTGGCTAGCTTAGTCAGGCTGATTGGAAAAAAAAGCCTTGCTGTGTTCTGCAGAGAATACCCTAAGCAAACTGTTGCTATGATTTTTGAAAGCAGGGTAGAAACACCATTTTGAATTAAAATAAAATGATAGCATCATTGTGAAGCACTAAACGTTAACTGATCAAAGAGTGAAACATTATGATGCCTTAATATAAGTACTTGTCAATAACTCAGAATTTCACTATACTTACTACATAATATTTCTTGTATGTTAATGCATAACACAGTGTATTGTATGTAACACTTCTTTATATATTATATTAGATAATAATGCATTCTTCACCATTAATCCAGCTTGTGATTACTTCCCCTACAGTGGCAAAAGCATGTGCTCTTCTTAGGTCTGAAGGACTTGTTGTGATGGTGCTAATTATGGGCTATGGATGTGCATGTGGAAGTGCACATCTCACTGAGGTGTGTTTCTTTATGTTCAAGACCTTAATTCTGTCTAATTTGTAGTAGAACATGTTATATTGTATAAAGCACAACTTCAGACATGAAAACGTTGCTGTGGAGCTTCTATCACAGGTAACTGATGATATAGTGACTTTTCTTGTCTGGCCTTCAGATTACGTAACTCTTTTAAACATGCACTCACTTTCACTACTGTCTGTGTTTTTGGTCATAGAGGAATGACAGTGTCAATTTCCACTAAGGTTTTTATAACAGGTATTGCTTAGTGACCTTAGAAGGTGTTGAACAGTCTAATTTTTAAAGGATAAAATAAAAATATATAGCAAGTAATATGAATGTAATGTGCATCTGCCCTAATTTGGAGAAGGGGGACACTGACTGTAGGGTGGGTGCATTTTACAGTGGGTATGTGTACTAAGATGGGTGATGCAATAATATGAAAGGAAAGAAGCAATGCTTAGGGTACACTGTAGCTACCGTTAGTTTGTATGTGCCATATCCCTTGTGTGTTTTCACACTAGTCTTTGAATTTGTGAAGCACATTAACATTAGGGCTGTTGCCGTAATCAGGCTTCCTCTTGGCAGCTTGGAAATGTAGCACATCCTTAAATATGGTCAGCAGTATAGCATTCCATTTGAAACAATAGGAGAAGAGATTATAAGGGAAAAATGCAGGAAGTACTGACAGTGTTCCACCAAAAGTTAAATAGACAAGTTTGTTTTGTAAGTCTTCAGTCCATCTGGATGAAAAATATGCTGTTGCTACAGAAATACAACATCTAGGAGACATGAATAATGAGCTGAGAATACCTTATTAACAGTAGAGGTGTGCAAGGACATTTTTGTTGTAACTGGTGCAATGTAGCGAGTCAGTTATGAACAGTTAAGGATAAGGAATATTGTGGCTTTGTGAGGCCTACATATTAATTCTTTAGTGTTGTGAACTTGCCACATAGTTATCTACGCAGATAGAAGTGCCAAAGTCGTTATGTCAAGAATTATTGCTCAGATGTTTACACTGTTATAATTGTGTCTCATTTTGGCACTCATTCAGCATCATATATTTTGGAATATCTGTGCCTTTACTAGATTACTTCTATATTTTATGGAGCAAAAGTTATTTTTAAGCTACTGTACACAAATGAGTGTCAGCAAACGTTTTCACTGTTTCTACAAGCTTACTTAGCTTCACTTGTCCAAGGGACCATTTCCTTAGCCACATTATAATGCAAGTTCAGGATTAGTTCAAGTCTGCATTTGTGCATACCTGAATCTGCATTCAGTGAACATGCTGCCATATTGAGCAGCAACTATCTCTGGAGGCCAGTTAAGTTGACAGTGTACCACCACAAGCAAATTTATGTGGCATGGATACGCCACTACTTGTTCATTTGGTCTCATGGCTGACACAACACACACCACAATACCCTTCCATAATCACATAAGCATTGACATCTTGAATATAGGAATACAAGAAAAGTCCCTATCCTTTGCAGTCCTGCGACATGTGATAATGTTTAGATGCTTGCTTTATTGCATGCCATCACATGGTCTTGTTAATAAGTAAAGGACTGTAGCAGAAGACATGTTGTTAGAGGTGACTTTGTGCAGCGCTCAGCATGAAAACCACAGACAATCTTAATCACTCCACATCACTTTCTTCAAAAGGGCTGTGTTATACAGGCCACCAATGCATTCCACATGTAATTCTTATAGAGCTTTGCAATCCCATAAGGTACATGGATCTCTGTTAGTTTACAATGTGTGTAAGATTTTTGTAAGTTTGCAAGATGTGTATCTGTTTATAAACCCTGACTGAAAGAGGAAATTATCTGGATTTCAGGTATGGTACAGAAGAAACTCATTTGAATTAACAGCTCACGAGCAAAAACAAGAAATGGCTTTGTTACCAGTTCACCCTAATGGGTGGCTTTTTAGGACATGCTGTTAGCATTGTCACCATTTGTAGACTACTTATAGGGTAGGATGGTGAGATAGGTTTGATTGCTCCCCTTTGGAAATTTTGCTGGCAACAGTGAATGACACACATAGCATGCATGTTAAAGCTTTGCTTAGTACTATACTCGGTTAAATTGCCCTAGTTTTACCATGTACTACATTTGTTTATTTATTAATATTTGTTTACAAGGAAAGTCTGACTGGGTAGTAAATATGCATTTTCAGCAGAGACCTGTGAAGAAAAGCTCCAGAGAGTTAACAAACATCAAATAAAACACTAGTACAAATATTAATAAAAAAGCTTATATATATATATATTATTATGAAAACCTGGAAACTGCATCAGTCGACCAGCATGTGGTCAAAAGTCACTTTTCAAGTCGGCAGAATGTCGAACCAAAATATATCGACTACACTAAAGTGAATGGGTAGTGTAGTTTGAGTATTTGGGTTTGACATTGTGCAAGGTGATCACGGTTCAGTGAGGAACAGGGGATGAGCCCATTCTCTCACTGTAGTGCTATCTCGTAGTTGGTGTATTTAATGTGTGGGGAGGGTGTGGGGTGCCTTGGGGCATAGCCCCCTGCAAAATTGTACAATTAACATACCGTTGACTGTAGAGTGCAATGGTATGTTAATGTGCATAGCATGGGTGACTAACATCACCTCTTGCTATGTCGAATACATCGAACTACGGCTGTCGATGTATTCAGTTTCGACCTCTCTTAACTTTCGCTTTTATGTATTCAGGATTTTGGGTGAACCATTTGACTGGTCGACTGATGCATTATCAAGGTTTTGATAGTAAATGTGTATATATATATATATATATATATATATATATATATATATATATATATATATGTGTGTGTGTGTGTGTGTGTGTGTGTGTGTGTGTGTGCGTGTGCAATATGTATGTAAAGTGTGGCAGTGTGATAGTTGAATACATAAGCTAAAATAAAGCATGAGGAGACACCAGTGATGTAAAAATAAAAAAATGACAATTAAATATGACAATTACTACATACAAAAGTATTAGAAATATAATCTTAATATGCTAGGAAATAGAAATAAAAAATGTACAGTTCAACCCTAAGTGTGGGGAAGAGGGCTGGTGTTGAATGGTGTCGCTTTCATATTAAGACATGATTAAACAAGTCTTCGTGGGTTCTGTTCAAGCAACTTGGTTTTATACAAACACATCGCTATAGAAGCTTACTGACTATAACGTAAGTAACGTATATACAAACTAACAACTACGATCATGCATGCTCACTCTCTGGCTGCTTCTACAAAATGGCACTAGGGATTGCACATGTCTGGAATTTATATCTGCACATACAGCCTTGCACACTTCTTAAAGATGTAGTGCACACACACTTTACACTCTGATCTATATCCTCCCTCTTTGAGAAATAGATCATGCAAGTTGTCATGAGATTATTTGTCATGCAGAAATCACAGGTAATCTGTAGACATGCATTATACAATACTAAATACATATATGTATATATATATATATATATATATATATATATATATATATGTGTGTGTGTGTGTGTGTGTGTGTGTGTGTGTGTTTAAGTCCACATTGCTGCATATTTCACACTAGGCTTAGAAACTCATCCAAATCGTGTGACATAAAACTGGGAATTAGATTTAGCAACTGGGGCAGTTTCTGCAAAATGGCTGACCTGTGGAATGTTCAAATCATTTTCTGGAACAGAATCAGTCTTTTGAACACATTCTGGTCTGGAAACAGTGTTTGACTCTTTCTTTGATTTAGAGTTTGCATCACAGATAAATTGTTGTGACTGCAATGATGATGATTCTAATACAGGAAGAGGATGTATGCAATTCCTTCTATACTCCACATCTTCAGAATCTGACAAGTAGGATCTCAGCTTGGCACAGATGCCTGTAATCTGTCCTATTCGATCAAAGCCTTTTGTCTTCTGGATTTGTACCATCTCTCCTTCCCTCAGCAGACAAAGTAATTTGCTCAATCTAACTAGATTTCTGGATAAACGCTTCTTATACAAATGAGCCTTGATGGTTTTATTGTTCTGAGGTTTAGGCTGCAACAAACTTGAAGGAATAGGTAGCATAATTCTAGTTTGCCTGGAAAGTAATCTTTGAGCAGGTGAGCCAAGAATATCATCATGGGGTATGTTTCTGAGATTAAGTAAATTCAAGAATACATCGGTATTGTCACGCTTTGACTTTTCAGGTAATTGCTTTTCACTCTGTACTGCACATTCAGCTAGCACATTGGATTGAGGATATTCAGGACTACTAGTGACGTGTACAAAGTCCCATTCTTTTGCAAATTTTTGAAACAACTGGCTAGTCAACTGAGTACCATTGTCAGAAAAAAGTTTGTGTGGACTACCATGAACTGAGATGATGTTTTGACTTACTAATAAAGTACCTGAGGTTAAGTTTGGTAGTAGATCAATCTCAAACCAATTCAAATAAGAGTCTACCAAAACTAAGTAGTGTTGATTGTTCCACTCAAAGACATCAGTTGCTAGGGTAGACCAAGTTAGTTCAGGAATTGGACTTAGCTGAAGTGGTTCTCTTTGCAAATGTGGTCTATCAATGTCTTTTGATAATGAAGACCAGAATACTAATTCTCTTGCTTTTCTCTCAGTGGATGTGGATCCTGGTTGACCACGATGCAACATCTGAATATATTCTTGTTATAAGGAAGCAGGAACAACAATTTTAGGACCTTTGAAAATAATGCCATCTTCCATCAACAATTCATCTCTGTAAGGAAAATATGCTTGCACCTCAGGTGATACACTAGATTGCTTTGATGGCCATCCACCATTAATATATTGACTGAGCTTTTGTGAAACTGGATCAGTCTGAGTGTGATCTCTTAACTCATCAATTGTAGTGATGGAAAACTTACACACTGACCACATTAAAATCAAAATTTTCTGCATCAAGGTGTTCTGTTGTATTTCTAAGTGATCTGGATAAGGTATCATCCAGATGATGCAGTTTGCCTTTAGTTAAACCAATTTGAAATTGTACTTTTGCAATTTGAGCATCATTCTTTGTAATCTTGCTGGAGTGGAATGCATAGGCTTCTTTAGAATAGTAACTAGAAGTTGATGATCAGTTTCAATCTGAATAGCTCGAACATAAATAAAGTCATGAAACTTGGATCATGCAAATACTATAGCCAAAAGCTTTTTCTCAATTTGAGCATACTGCATCTCAGTTTGGGTTAGTGTTCTAGATGCATAGGCTACTGGTCTGTCCTCTTGAAGTATAACTAGGCCAAATTTGAAAGCATCATAGGAAGGAATAACTGGTTTATTCACATCATAGTATATTAATGTAGATGGGATGGCAATTTTCTGCTTTAGGTCTTCAAATGCCTTCTGATGATTGAACTTGCAGCGACTGAAAGAACTCCAGCTCTATTCAGTCCCACACGCTTGCTCAGAGGTGACAGATTTGATGAATATGCTTCACCTCAAAAATCTAGATCCGCAGAGCCCCAAGGGGCGGAGACTTAAACGCTGGAGGGATAGATTCATCACCCAAAGACTCCTATGCTGTGGAATAAAAATCCGGTATATGTGAGGCAGAGCACTGGCCTTGTTCAAGAGAAATCTTGACCAATGGATGGGAGATCACAGATATACCCCAGGGATTACCTCAGTGTCACTGCTCAACAGAGGCACAGCAAAATAATGGGTATAGTTCCCCATACTAAAGGGGTGGCGTAAGCCAAAAACTATGGGCTAGGCTTGTAAATGCCCTCGGGCAGATAGCCTAGTATGAACCTATGAACCTATGAACCTATGATGACCCAACCATGACCTTGCAACATTTTTGCATGTTAATTCTCTTAAAGATGCTGTCAGCTCACTGAAGTCTGGTATAAATTTGCCTAAATAGTTGACCATGCCCAAAAAATGCTGTAAACCTTGTAGATTGTCTGGCACTGACATTTCTAGAATAGCTACTTGCTTTGTCAGGTCAGGTCTCAAGCCTTTACTTGTAAACAAATGACCTACGTGCGTAACTTCTGGAAGTCTGAATTTGCACTTGAGAGGTTTGCGCTTTAAGTTCACTTCACGTGTTCTGTCTAGAACTTTATTGAGGTTTCTGTCATGCTCTGCTTCACCATTGCCTCCAACCAATAGATTGTCTACTATTATTTATGGCACAAGGATAACCCAAAAAACTTTGTTCCATTGCATGCTGAAAAGCATCACTTGCAGAATGTATTCCAAACAGCATCCTTAGCAATCTGTATATGCCAAATGGAGTACCAAAAGTAGTTAGAAATGAGGATTTGCATCAAGCAACACTTGCCAAAATGAACTCTCTGCATCCGAAACAGAAAATACAGTGGCGTTTGGTATTAGAGCTGCAACTTCTTCAACTGTCTGCATTGGATGATATGGTCTCTTTAATGTTTTGTTCAATGGCTTTGGAAAATTGGAACCTGAAACTGCACTCACATGATGAACTTCTTTAGCAAAAGAAATCAGATTCATTCTTAAACTATCTTTGAGACCCAATAAAGATTGCACTGGTCTTCAGACTATGTAGAATAACAAGTTGTAAAAGTTTTATTCAAGTTGTAAAAGTTCTTTGTTAAATATCATGAAAGTATCACTGAACCTTCAGTCTAAATTTCTTCACCTCCATAATCAACAAGTCTCACACTGCTTACATTGAGTTGTCCATTAGTTCTTACTCTTGCAAATGTGTCTGCTGATATAACATTACACTTTGACCCAGTGTCTACTTTGAGCTCTGTGAAATTTCCATTAATCCGTACAGTACAAAACACTTCAGTTCTTGTTAATAAGTTTACTGCAGCAACTCTTTCACCAAGCAGTGATACAGCATCTACATAGAAAGCTGACTGTTTGGGCTCTAAATGAGCAACTTGCTTTTTTGTGTAAGCTTTCTTTAAACTATGTGAGGCTTACTTGATTTACAAAACTTTTGGAAATGGTTCCATTTTTTACACTTGTGACATTGCTGAACAAATTCTAAGAACTTCTCTCTTTTAGACCCATGATCCGCACCACAGTTGCAGCAGTTAACAATAAAGCTGGATTTGGGTTTTACTGATTCACGTTTGTGTTGCACTGAGCTGGTGCTGGAGCCTGCACCTTTCTTGGAACTTTCTAGAAAACCTCGTGGAATCTTTGGAAATCCTGTAGCTGCCACATGCTTAGGCCTGTTCTTTGTCACGTGTTGCATACTGTCTATGTTTGCTCTGGAGCCAACTGAAACCCTGCTGTTGTCACTCGCAAGCATACTTGTATGTTTTTCTGTCACCTCATGGATTTGACAAATCACCATGGCTTTGCTCAACATTAAATGACTGTCTCGAAGTAAAATATTTTTCACAGTAGTACTGTTAATACCACATACAAGCCTCTCCTTTATCAGCTCATCTTTTAGGTCATCAAACTGACACATCTTAGCTCTGTTTTCCAAGTCAGTTATATAAGCTGTAAATGTTTTCCCTGGTTTCTATCTGTTGTGTAAAACAAATGCCTCTCTAAAGTAACATTCATCTGGGGGTTGCACATTTCTCTGAACTTGCTCTTCAAACACTCAGGGTCTTCCCTTGAGTCAGCTTGTACAACAATGTGGCAGTCTCCACTTTCTCCTTCATACACTGCTGGTGCATACTCAAATGAATGCTCTCTTTCTATGGCCACTGAACCTGCCAGGTTTAGCAAAATGAATGCCCTGATGTGTGCATCTCCATCTGCATAAGCTACTTGTATGAAAATATTGTACTCTTGTTCAAATATTCTCCAGTTCTCTGCAATATTCTGATCAAACATGAGTGGTAGGGGTTTCTGAAATGTGTCTGCCATATTAACACATACCAGCGAAGGAGTTTGTGAATAGGCATGAATACACACACACACACACACACACACACACACGCATATGTTTATGGCATAAACAGTACTTGTCCAATGCCTTTGTGCTCAGAACTTATACTTTTGTTGGGCTTATCGGAATTATGCAAATGAACTAACTCGTAGTACTTTCAATTAACTGGACTTTGCGAAATAACCTTCTCTGGCTTTTCGATATTTTGCTGGACTTTGTGAAATAACTTCTCAGCCTATTCAATGCTTTCAGAATTTTATCAGTAAAGGCAGAAATGCTACAGTCATGCACCATCACTTGCTAAAGTCATCACTTTAAGAAACATTCAAGAACTTTATGATGTGACTGAGTAATTCAGAAGCACTATAATACTCTTGTAATGTTGTCTTTTGCAAGAAAACACCCTTATCAGTGTAAGAAACATGTCAAGTAACTGCACAATGCAAATAAATGGAACATCTGTTGCCCAAAACTTAATAACTGTTGAAGTAATTGCACTTTGTGAATAACTGCATGCAGCACACTAAAATGCCCCCAAAAATGGCGGTACCTTGCCAGATAACTCTCTGCAGTACAAGAAGCACTCTGCAATGGTAACTAGATTGTATAAATAGTTGCCCTTTGCACACAATCTTCTTCTTCTTTTGGCAGCTCCCGTTACGGGTCGCTACAGTGGATCATCTGTTTCCATTTCTTGCTGTCCTCTGCATCTTGCTCTGTCACACCAACCACCTGCATGTCCTCTCTCACCACATCCATAAACCTTATCTTAGGCCTTCCTCTTTTCCTGTAACCTGACAGCTTCATCCTTAGCATCTTTTTCCCAATATACTCTGCATCCCTCCTCAGCACATGTCCAAACCAACGTAATCTTGCCTCTCTGGCTTTGTCTCCAAACCTTCCAACCTGGGCTGACCCTCTAATGTAGTTATTCCTAATCCTGTCCACCCTTGTCACCCCCAGTGCAAATCTTAACATCTTTAACTCTGGCACGTCCAGCTCTGACTCCTGCCTTTTTGCCAATGCCACTGTCTCCATCCCTATAACATAGCTGGTCTCACTACCCTCTTGTAGACCTTCCCTTTCACTCTTACTGGTACTCGTCTGTCACAAATCACTCCTGACACTCTTCTCCACCCACTCCATCCTGCCTGTACCCTCTTCTTCACCTCTTTTCCACAGTCACCATTACTCTAAACTGTTGATTCCAAGTATTTAAACTCATCCGCCTTCGCCACCTCTACTCCCTGCATCCTCACCATTCCTCTATCCTCCCTCTCATCCACACACATATATTCTGTCTTAGTCCTGCTGACCTTCATTCCTCTTCTCTCTAGAACATATCTCCACCTCTGCAGGTTCTCCTCCACCTGTTTCCTACTTTCACTACAGATCACAATGTCATCTGCAAACATCATAGTCCATGGGGACTCCTGTCTGATCTCGTCTGACAACCTGTCCATCACCATTGCAAATAAGAAAAGGCTCAGAGCTGATCCTTGATGTAATCCCACCTCCACCTTAAACGCATCCATCACTCCCACCGCAGACCTCCCCCGTCACACTACCCTTGTACATATCCTGTACAACTCTTACATACTTCTCTGACACTCCCAACTTCCTCATACAATACCACAACTCCTCTCTAGGCACCCTGTCATATGGTTTCACTAAGTCCACAAAGACACAATGCAACTCCTTCTGACCTTCTCTGCACTTCTCCATCAACACTCTCAGAGCAAACATCGCATCTGTAGTGCTCTTTCCTGGCATGAAACCATACTGCTGATAACTAATCATCACCTCCCTTCTTAACCTAGCTTCCACTACTCTTTCCCATAACTTCATGCTGTGACTGATCAATTTAATACCTTTGTAGTTACTACAGCTCTGCACATCACCCTTATTCTTAAAAATCGGTACCAAAACACTTTTTATCCATTCCTCAGGCATCCTCTCACTTTCCAAGATTTCATTAAACAATCTAGTTAAAAACTCCACTGCCATTTCACCTAAACACCTCCATGCTTCTACAGGTATGTCACCTGGACCAACAGCCTTTCCATTCTTCATCCTCTTCATAGCTATTTTTTACTTCCTCCTTGCTAATCCACTGCACTTCATGATTCACTATCCACACATCATCCAACCTTCTCTCCCTCTCATTCTCTTCATTCATCAACCCCTCAAAGTACTTTCTCCATCTGCTCAACACACTCTCCTCGCTTGTGAGTACGTTTCCCTCATTATCCTTTATCACCCTTACCTGCTGCACATCTTTACTAGCTCGGTCCCTCTGTCTAGCCAATTGCTACAGGTCCTTTTCTCTCTCCTTAGTGTCCAACCTTTCATACAACTCTTCATACGCCTTATCCTTAGCCTTCACCACCTCTCTCTTTGTCATGCACCTCATCTCGTTATACTCCTGTCTACTTTCAGCATCTCTCTGATGATCCCACTTCTTTTTCACCATCCTCTTTCTCTGTATACTCTCCTGTACTTCCTCATTCCACCACCAGGTCTCCTTGTCCTCCTTCCTCTTACCAGATGTCACACCAAGCACCTTTCTAGCCATCTCCCTTACTAGCTCTGCTGTAGTTACCCAGCTATTTGGTAACTCTTCACTGCCACCCAGTGCCTGTCTTAACTCTTCCCTGAAATCCACCTCACAATTACCCTTTTTCAATTTCCACCATTTGATCCTTGGTGCTGCCCTCACACTCCTCCCCCTCTTCTTGATCACCAATGTCATCCTACAAACCACCATCCTATGCTGCCTAACTACACTTTCCCCTGACATTACTTTACAGTCTCCAATCTCCTTCAGACTGACCCTTCTACATAAGATATAATCCACCTGTGTGCATCTCCCTCCACTCTTGTATGTCACCCTATGCTCCTCCCTCTTGTTAAAATACGTATTCATCACAGCCATGTCCATCCTTTTTGCAAAATCCACTACCATCTGACCTTCTGCATTCCTTTGCTTAGCACCATACCTACCCATCATTTCCTCATCCCCTCTGTTCCCTTCACCAACATGACCATTGAAATCTGCTCCAATCACCACTCTCTCACCCTTGGGTACAGTCATCACCACTTCATCCAACTCACTCCAAAATTTTTCTTTCTCATCCATCGCACACCCAACTTGTGGAGCATATGCACTAACATTCATCATTACACCATCAATTTCCATCTTCATAAACATCACTCTATCCGACACTCTTTTCACCAACAAAACACTCTTAGCATACTGTTCCTTCAGAATAACCAGTACGCCATTTCTCCTCCCATCCACACCATGATAAAACAATTTGAACCCACCTTCGATACACCTAGCCTTGCTCCCCTTCCATCTGGTCTCTTGCACACACAGTATATAAACCTTCCTTCTGTCCAGTCTTCAGGCATGCCTTACCCCTCTTCTCCTCCTTCAGCCAACAGTAGCAAAATTTCTGCCAGCACCCTGGTCTCTTGCACACACAGTATATCAACCTTCCTTCTGTCCATCATATCAGCTAGCTCTCTCCCTATACCAGTCATACTGTCAACATTCAAAGTTCCAAAACTCACTACCACAGTCCTAGCCTTTACCTGTCTTCAGGCATGCCTTACCCCTCTTCTCCTCCTTCAACCAACAGTAGCAAAATTTCTGCCAGCACCCTGTTGGCTAACAGTACTGGGGGCGGTCGTTGTTAACCTGGGCCTCGACCGATCTGGTATGTATATCTGTACTGTTGTCCGCATGTATGATTTGGCACTTTGCACACAATGAACTCTTCAAAATACATGCACAGTAATAAGCACACACTGTAAGCACTTTTACACACTCTGAGATACTTTGAATAACTTTAGTTATGCCCTTGATACAATACAAAGTTGTAGTTTTGCCCAAACACAGCACTTTGCCCAAAACACATGCAGTCGCCTTGCTTTATTTTTTGCTTAACGTGCCCTTTTCTTTTCCTATTATATTTGTTTTGCTCATTTGATCCCTTTTCATGCTCAATGTACTTTTCTTGTGCTTGCTTTACTCTAAACATGCCCAACTTTACCTCAAACACACTCATTTTGCTTTAAACATACTCATTTTTTGCTTTACTGTTAATTGTTTCATCAAATACTTCTATCTTAAACATTTTCTTTAGTTAACAAACTTTTCATACTTTCCGCTTGCCTGATATTGCAGTTTGGGTCCTTGTAATGCCCCTTTTCATCTTGCACATCAAGTACATAATGTGTTATTTCTCATTACCTTTGATTCTTTTTCATTATGTTTGTGATCTTTTATCTCAGTTCTACCTTTGCTGGCGTCTTTACATCATAGCTTGGAATATTCTTCTGTCTTCCATCCCAGTTCTGACACCATGTCACTTTCATGTTAGGATATGAATAAACGAGTCTTCATGGGTTCTGTTCAGGCAGCTTTATTTTATACAAATACATCACTATAGAGGCTTGCTGACTATAACTTAAGTAACTTATATATAAACTAACAACTGCGATCATGCATGCTCACTCTCTAGATCCTTCTACAAAATGGCACTAGGGATTGCACATGTCTGGAATTTATATATGCACATACATCCTGTCACACTTCTTAAAGATATAGCACACACACTTTACACTCTTATCGACAAACGGTATAACTAGATAGTACAATGAGAGGTCACACAGTGTGAGTGCCATAGTTTTATCATCCATGTGTATTTTCCCTCTGAAAAGTACTGTTTAATTTGTGCAATGCTTAAACTACTGAAACAGTTTAATATTGCAAAGTAAAGGCTATGAAGTGTTTAATACATTCCTGATTTTTTAATCCCATGAAAAAATAAACAAATAATATACATATGTAAAGTGATTGAGTAGCTGAAGTTGCATTCCAACATCCTCCGTTTACAAATTCTTTTACAGTGATCAACCCCATTATTCAGCCCAAACATCTAAGGGTACTTTTCTGCCCATTGCATCAGACATAGGGTCTTTTGCTAGCAAACAAAGCAAGTGTATAAAATATAAAAATTGGCTACTCATTGAAGTTATTGACATTAACTGCATACAAGGCAATAAAATCTTTGATATCATGGCACACCTGGAGGTTGCTGGAAAAATGTCAATGGTATGGGTACGACCCTAACAAGATTGTGGAAAGGAAGCAAGATGACTGGAAACACAATATTCAAGTGTGTGGGGGGTACTAACTGCCAATAGCTGATGAGCATTGTACTGCAATGGGGTTCAGTGCTGGGACCATTTTTTTAAAGCATAGTCATATAAAACGTCACCTTTACAGTATTCAACAAACATCACCCCTTGAACACCTGCAGTGGGTATGATAGTAATGGTGACAGGGTTGAATCTGCAAGGTTTGAAATGAATTTTAAGGTTTGGCAGATCATTTAATGCATAAAAATGCAACATTATGTATAAGTAGGAGGTTTCCATGGAAGAAAATGTTATGAAGTTGGTGAGAAGAATAGTGGAATAACTTTGTGTTTGAGAATCACAGTCACTTCATGCCATGAATCCTATACTACAATGGATCTATTTCAGTCTATTAAATTTTCACATAACTGAAATTTAAAAGAACATGATGAAAAAATGGCACATGAACAAATGTTAACAATGGCAAAAGTCAGAAGAAGGAAAAAAACGGCTGTTCCATTTAAATGCATCATTTCAAAACACCGCACCCTTGCAAATTATGTATACCAACTCCGAGATCGCACTACAGCGGGGAAAAGGGTAAATTTCCCAGTCCTTGCTGTACTGCAATCTCCATTCAGAAGCTCTGAGTGGAGTGTGACATCCGCAGCTATTTTTTCATTCTTATGACATTCAGCATTGTAAACGCTCACTCTTGTGTGATTCCAATCTTTTCATCTCGTTCTTTTAAATTTCGGTTATGTGAAAATTCGATAGACTGAAGTAAGCCCACTACAATATGAATGTTCTGTTGAAAGAGGTAACGGTATCTGAAGTGTTCAGGGAAGGGAAATGAATCCCATAGATGACAAATTCAACTTCTCCTTTGACAGTAAATTGCTAAAACCTCACCTAGGGTTCTTTGTCCAGTTTTGATGACCGTGCACATAAACTGAGATTATGCTTTTAGAAAACTTGCAATTAATTATAGAATTACCAAAATTGTGAGGGGCTTGGGGGATTCGGGCATAAGGAGGGAAGACATGATTTGTCTACATTATGTTGACAGAGCTGAAGTGAAATGTTATACTAGGGAAAGAGGAAAATGAATGACAGCTGTGAGGAAGTGAGCCCCTTATGACATCAAAAATTCACAGAGAGAGTGGTAAAGCACTGAAACACATTGCTAGAGGCCGAGCTACAACATAGGTCACTGACAACTTTAAGTATTCTTAAAATAAATGAAAGAAATCTATGTGGCAAGTGGGTGGGGAATCAATATATAAGCACTTTATGCATGTATATTCTTATTTGTTATTCTTATGGGATTAAAAAAATCAGTCACTGAATGTATTAAGGACTTCATAGCTTTTATTTTGCAATTTTAAACTATTTCAGTAATTTAAGCATTGCATAAATTAAGTACAACATGGTACTGTTTTAGAGGTTGTGATCATACAGTACCTGACTTTAAGCAATTTTAGTAACTTTTTTGAGGGTAGAGGATACAGGGCATCTAACAGGGTGACAGCAAGATAAATCAGATGGTCATGGGGCACTACTTCTGGAGTAACAGAAAGCTGAGGTGTCAGTAGTTCAGAAACTGCCAAGTCCTATGAATTTTAGAAGGAACATACATGCAGCTTAAATCTACATAGCAGGAAGGGGAAAACACATCAGCCACTTGAACGTAGAAACACTAGTTCTGAAAAGTGTAACAGCTTCTACGTGGATCTTAATAAATGTACCAGTCTGTACCTATGTAGGACCTGTTTATTAGACAATGGCTAAGGATCCATTGCCTTTGAAGTGTTTGATACTTACATTTTGTACTATGGAATGTGTTGCACAAAGTGCCATGGTCTTTATCCCCTCATAGCTTTCAAAAATATAAATTTATGCTTTGTAAATAAAATCCTTTCCAAAATTTGTTTTGTCCATGATGACATTAGTTAAACGTAACCTCCACTGATTACAGCACAGCATAGTATGGAGGTGTATATATAGATGTCAACAAAGCATAGTGTGGTGGTGGATAGACAGATGTCAGCACAGTGTAGTGTGGAGGAGTATACAAAGATGTCGGCACAATGTATGTCGGCACAATGTAGTGCAGAGGTTCATACACAGATGTCATCACACCATAGTCTGGAGATTTATACACAGATGTCAGCACAGTGTAGTCTGGAGGTGCATACACAGATGTCACCATAGCAGAGTGTGGAGGTTTATACACAGATGTCAGCACAGCGTAGTGCAGAGGTACATATATAGATGTCAGCACAGCACAGTGCGGAGGTGCATATACAGATGTCGGCACAGTGTAGTGCAGAGGTGCATATACAGGTGTCGGCACAGTGTAGTGCGAGGCACATATTCAGATGTCAGCACAGTGTAGTGCAAAGGCACATATACAGATGTCGGCACAGCATAGTGTGGAGGAGCATGCACAGATGTTGGCACAGCGTAGTGTGTTGCTGTACAGACAGATATCGGCACAACGTAGTGTGGGGGTGCATACACAGATGTCAGCACAGTGTAGTGTGGAGGTGTATACACAGGTGCCAGCACAGCATAGTGTGGAGGTACATATACAGATGTCAGCACAGTGTAGTGTGGAGGTAAATATGTGGGTGTCTGCACAACATATTGTGGAGGTACATATTCAGTTTTGGAAGGATGCTGTATCCACTGAAAACTACATATACTTTTCTATGGTATCCTTGCC